>NW_019384706.1:388261-456218 GCF_000671375.1 Centruroides sculpturatus | reverse complement strand
TTTTTTTTTTTTTTTTCCATTTGGCTATAAAATCTTTGTTCTCGGACACCTGGAATATCTTTGTATGTTTCTTTCTCTTTCTTTTTTTGTGTGTATATCTTCTTTGCAGACAAATTTTAATTGAAAACTATAAAGACGTCACGCGACGAAGAAAAACAAAAAATAGCCAAACCCAAATAATAAATATTCTTAACTTGTTTTTCAGGAGAATTCACATCGATTATCACAACTAAAACTATTTTTCCTTGGTTTGTGATACAAATGCTCATTTGACACTGCAAGATTTATTCTTTTGAAGACAAAGTCCTTTCCAAAAAAATATAGGAACCACCATTTGTAACTTTGTGTTCCAGACATTACACTTTTGGCGACTGACCTTTTCTTTTAGGCTACTGGCCGCCAAACAGTCCTTTAAAAAAACACAAAAATATCCAATTAAAAATATAAACATTTTTTAAAAAACAGGAACTGGTGATGTTCGGATGTCTTCTATTTTCCATCATACCTTCTTGGGGTTGTTTCGGCTTTTATCTACAACGAAATAAGCGTTGGTAAAATGTAGATGAAGAAAACTGGCCTTCAAAAGAATTAATCATAATTATCTCCATCGGACGAAAATTTACAAAAACAACTGCAAGATTTAATTAACTTTTTAAAAATATTGTCAGTATTTGCCTTTGCTTCTCAACCAACTCGTTTTCCTTACACTTCCGGAAATTTATAATATTTACTAAAATGATTGTATAATCAACGAGCTAGAATATACTACATAGAGTGGCTGAAGCGACGCCATGTTTGAGAAAAACTGAATACACGTCCGCCATTTTCCTTTTAGTCAAGGGGCGTTGGCATTTGTATTGTGTAAAGGCAACGAGCTGGAATATTCAAACTCGCTGATAGTATCCATCGTTGCCACCAAGAGCTCTGTAACCATGGTCACAGTCACTCTATATATATTCTAGCTCGTTGGATATAATAAACGTTTTGAGAAAATACACGAACCGGTAGCGACATCTGATTGTAAAAATAGCAGCTTTTGGACCATACTCTATTCCAGGGGTGTCAAACTGCTGGCCCGCGATGTTATTTTTCGTGGCCCGCGGCCACGATGCTCTGAAATTAAACAAAACGGCTTACAGTTTAAGACTAACATAAACATCTATCTGCCATAATGGAAGATTGTTCGTTCTCAGTCTTTGAATCCAGATTTTGGAAAACTAGGAGGAGGAAGATAGCGCTGGCAAGTTGGTGAAAACAATTTATAAATTAATTAATTAAACAAAATAAATGTTTAAATAAAAGTAATACTATAGCAATTACATATTGTTCAGTTGTATTCACTGAACTACATAATGTGTTTAACTCTCTTCCTCTTCCTGCGGAGGGGATTTTCAAAAAATCCGTTTTTAATGTGCATTCTCATGACGTACCGTGTAGCAAATTTGAACCTTCAACTCCTAACCGTTTGGACTCTATTCTTACTATTATTATTATTATGAACCCATCTCGATTATAAGATAAAGTGTTTATATTCTTGCAACAGATTGTATAAACTATGTTGGAAATATGTTTTCGGAAATATCGCGTTTATTGAAAAATTATTGAACTGCAATTTGAAAAAACTGTACTTCTATAAATTCTGACTGTCGCCTGTATGCCAGGCTGTCTGTCCCTTCTCATTCTCGAGAAAATTGTTTGATACATAAAATTCGACACCAGGTGTAGAAAGTGTATGGGCAGGAGACCCAGATTAACTATATAAGAAGTTCATGTTTAGAATGAATGTCACGTTATTTCGATTCAAAATTTTAACCTGAACAAAGTTAGATAGATGACCGGCACGACTCTTGCTAACAGGAAAAAGTATAATGTACAGGGTAAAACCACTCCTAAAAGAATTGAGAACATTATGGCAAAAAGTTGTTGGCTGGCATTGTGACGATGTGACAATAAACAATCACTCGTTAAAATTAGATTGGTTTATTTAGTTGGTGCAACGCGACACGTGAGTGATCTGCTGTGGTTGTATCCCAGGAAGACTGTATAGAAAACTGGATACTATTATGTTGAAGAAAACCAAGAAAATTTCACGTGGCCATCCATTTGCCATGCTCAAATCCACGACTACTACCAGAGTTCGGTGATTTTATGCACTTGCCTACTGCAAAGCACTTATTAAAATTAAGAAACTACCGTTCGGAAATGCAAAAAGCCGAGTCGTTAGATGTGCAAAAATTAAATACATATAGATTTTTCACAGAGGAACACTTTCGATTGCACGCAGGTAAGTGCTATATGCTACCTGTCACAGTAGTTATATAGAGCGTTTGTTTCGCGCTATATCATAAGTGAAAATAATATTTAAAAAAATATAACTGAAAAATAGATATAAGAATTATATTCAGTTTATTACTTTAAAATTTATGCCAACAGATGACGCCGCCTGTAAATCAGCAAATTGAATGTAGATAGAAATTAATTCATTTACAAAAATCCAATAGATATTTTGAGATGGGATGTACGACAATATCTAAGTAAGGAGTTTATAAAAGTAACTGCCGAGTTTCGTAGCAATTGGTCGAACGACTTAGGGGTGTATACCGAAGAAACATACAAATAAACATTCTCATAATGCCCCTTAGAAATATCTATATACTGAGCTGACCATTAAACATAATCGGTATTTATTTAGACATAATTGATTTAACAAACACTTTTCATAGGAAATCCAATGTTATAATTTAAGTAATTGGCGATCTGCCAACCTGTACTTCTTTCCTAAATACTACGTCACTGAACTAAAGCATAAATTATATCTTGATTCCATAATTGATCACATCTACTTTGTATTATATCACACAAATAAGTCCGCGATTATAGTTGTAAAAGATTCGAAAAAACATCTCTTGCTTTTTCGAATCTCTTACAATTACAACATGTATGGCCTAAGTTCTCAAAAATATTTTTAATTGAAAAAGCCCAATTTCTCTTACTTCAGTTTCAATAAAGAATCATAAACACGATAACGAAGATCGTGATGAAGATCAATAATCGTAGGCCAAAACAAAAATTCTTTTTCAAATACAGTATTAATTTCAACCGGGGATCTCCCCGATTCCAATCAGACAACATAACCGGGCATTAAACGTTCGGGCTTAAATAATCTTTTGAAATATCTTAATTGCACCTTCTCAATTTTCTTAATAACATAGCATCAAAAAGTTTAAACATGGCTACAGTTCATCCGCACTTTTATTTTCATGGATGTTATTGATATATAATTATAACAAAGGGAAAGTCCGGCGATCCGGCAAAAAAACTGACCCAACAAGATTTTTACATTTTTAGATACGTGGGACCGTGAAACGTACAGAAATGCAAAAGAAATTTCGGGTCTTCTCTGTATGTATGGATGTTAGTGTGTGTGTGTATGTGTGTCACACGATTTTGTTTACCCTATTTGAAGCTTAATTATTAATTAATAACCTCTGTGTTTTTGTCGAAAATTTCTGAAATATTGCAGGTGGATTTGTGTATTAGGGGGGTCGATGCTGTTAAATTTTGGTGGTTAAAGTCGAGGGGTGGGGAGATAATGAGAATTGTGTGTATTTCCAGTAGGGTGGGACTTAATGACGATCTTACTCGTTATCATCATTTACAATTTTTTATAAAACCCATCCTTACCCTCAAAATTAAGCTTTTTATCATTTTATAATAATTAATAATATAAAAAAAACTTTTCATAATAAAATCTCGTAGCAGATAACGTCAAACACGGTTTATTATGATTAATAATATAAAAGTTATTCTTAAATAAGCTTAGGCCTACCATACGTCCCGGTTTACCTTTTAAGAAAGAGTACACCGATTAGATCTCTTCATTGTCAACATTAACGAACACTTTAATTATTATTATTAATTACTGTATATTTCTTTATTTTTCTACAGACTGAAACCCCCTTTAATTTTTGAACCCATTCAAAATGCCGAAAAGAAATTATATTTACGGATGCATTGAAGAAAGAATATCCATTTTTAAAAACAATAAATTGAATTATTAATTAGTAATTTTTTTGTCCTGGTTTGGGCCAGAGGTTAAAATAATTCGCACAAGCACAGGAATTATTTTTAGCAGTTTGCTTTTTATTTACTGGCAGCTACAAACTGGCAAATAAAATACTACCACCGTGCACTTTGACTGAAGAATTCTAAATGCTGATAGTCGCCATCTTTATTTCTAGATGGACACATTACAAATTATAAATTCTTGTCGAAATTAACTCGGAATTGAATGATTCATAATGCATACCGTCACAATTAATTTAAGAGGAATGCTATAATAATAATGGCGTCACCCTGAAATTTTGTAACGTCTGGGGAAAATAAACTATGGTGCGTAAACTCGATTGAACTGATATCTGTTTTGTATTGATTAATTTTAAGATAAATTTTATAACGTCTTTATAATATTAATTAAGCAAATTTAGGTTAGAAGACAGTAAATAATTAAAATTCCAGTGCAACGTTCTCTAAGTAGCTATTGGCTGAACGAAACAATAACGTAGCATCTTATTGGTTACTCCGATCACTACAGTCATCACGCTTTTTTTTTAACTCTCTGATCTAGTCGAACCATATTTGATCTTTGATCTTCGATCTGGTCTGATCTTTGATCTTCGATCTGGTCTGATCTTTGATCTTTGATTTGGTCGAACCATATTGGTCTCATTTATCAAGTCCAATATGGTTCGACCAGGCCCACAATGGGGCGGAACGGAACCCGACATATCCGAACGGACTACACCCGAAAAATTCTTAAGGATTTTTCGACCCGTCCGGATTCGATCCCGGTTCCCCAGGGTGCGGTCAAGATGGAGGCCGAACCATTAATAAATAAACAAACATTATTTATTCCAAATATAATTTAATATGTTTAAATAATAAAAAATGGAAAATTTTTAAATAAAATAAATTTTTGTGATAGAATAAAAATATTTGTAACGTAATGTATATTACAGACATGGACAACTGCGGCTCTTTTTTAGTTACATGCTAGAAATGTTAATTTCCGCTTTTTATTATTATTTTTACAATTTTATTTCTTTCATTTTGTGAAAATATGTTTATTAAAAAATTCAATATTTGTTTTATATTATGTTTATATTATATAATAAAATCGCGGTACAGAATAAAAAAGTACAGAACTGCGGCATCCATGCATTTTGCAAAACCTACATTTCGGCTCCCACTGAACTCTTGCTTGCCCACTCCACCTCGGAAAATTATACAACTCATCCACAGCAATGAAGGTGCCACCCTTGTGAAGATTCCTATAGCCTATTACGTCCAGAACTGGACACACACTCACAGTATTCCTACCGATAATCACACAACCCAAAACTCCATTTCTCCTGGCGTCACCACTATAGACATTCATATCAATGACTTCCCGTTCCAGGACACCTCCCTACCAAACCCTCGTATTCAATCCAGCTATCATAAATGAACAACGGCGCAAGATGTTTCTACTTTCCCGGCCACCGACGGCTCGAAAACCGACACTACCTTCACGGCAGCGTTTATCGACTACAATCACAACATAAAAGCCCACTCTATACTCTTCACCCCGAGTTACGTACAGTACAACATGCCACATTACCGTGTGCACGGACTGTAAAGCGGTTCTAACCGCTATCAACGCTCATCACAATATGTTAAGATTAATCATATTTATTATTATAAGCTGCGCTTAAGTCAAGCGACACCTGTGTTTTTTTTTGTGTGTAGAAATCCAAGTCGGATGTGCGCAGGTCAATAAAAAAACGTTCGTTCTCGTTGATTAATCCCGCCATTTTTTTCTTGATTCGTTCACGGTTACACGATAATACAACACAATAAGTCTACATTCATCATTCATACCATCATTAGTCTCATCGACAGTCGCAACAAAAGTAACCTGCAGACGCGTATGGGCCCCAGCTCATAAAGGGATAACTATAAACGAGCAAGCGGACAAGCTCGTTAAGAGCCAGCCTCGCGACTTTAAGAATACTCATTTTATTACTCCGGAGGACTACACCAATATTACAAACACTGAGATCAAACATCATATGGACACCTTGTGGTGTAATTACTCAAGGCACACAGAGGGTACGTTCGTAAAGTCGAACGAGTTAAACGCGTTAGTAACGAATCGTTCTAAAAGTAGTAGTCTCGCTCAGTGCGCATGATCTGGGGTGATGACATTTCGAACGGAACTCTAACAAAGCTCACGAAGGAAAGAGTTAGTTTTTATGAGCCGGAGAACACCATTACTCCCCGCCATCAAGTGACGGAACTTGAATTATACGCAGGGCCGGATCATCGCATAGACAAATGAGACAAATGTCTAGGGCCCGGTCAAACTGTCTATTTTGAAAAGATTTGTAAATAAGATAGTTTACTTTTCTGTTGGACAACTGTATAATACTGGTAAAACTGATAAAATATGATATTATTTAAATATTAACCAAAAAGGTTAAATTAAACAAGNTTTACGACAAACTTGTTAATAAAATTCTTACATTTTTCAGACTTTTTTCTTTCATTTTTAACTATACTGGACATTCAATTTTAACCAACAAAAACGATATTATTGTAAACTTAAGCCTGTATTAAACAAATTATTATATTAATATTTTACATTATCTCTGTTTTTTTACAACTTACATCTCTTTCTGTTCAATTTAACTAACTCCTCGTTTCCACTTCTTCCCATTGTTCTTTTTATCTTTCAGACACGCCCCTTCCTCTATGATTCTTCGCCATGATTGGTGCATTTCTCTATCAGTATTACTATTTATTCTGTTATTTTGTCTAATTATATTAATATGTTCATAAAGTTGTCTTTTATAATTATTCTTTTCTTTTTTCCTTATTTTTATTGAATTTAATACTATTTCACAGCCTGTGGCATTACAGTGCTCCGCTACTACTGAATTTGCATAATTTCTCTTGATTGCTGGGATGTGTTCATTTATTCTTATTTTTAGTTTTCTTTTCGTTTCCCCTATATATATTTTTTCTGGTTTACAATTACAATTAAAGGAATACACCACTCCTTTTTCTTCTAATATGTCATATTTTCCTTCATTTCTATAACATAAATGGTTTTTTGTTGTACTGTATTCAGCGGCGGCCTTATCCATTGCGAGGCCCTGGGCGGCAGAACTTTGCGAGGCCCTTGTCCTTCGTGCAAAGTATGTGAATTGAAATAGTAGGCACTTATTAATATTAATATATACNGCAACGTTCTCTAAGTAGCTATTGGCTGAACGAAACAATAACGTAGCATCTTATTGGTTACTCCGATCACTACAGTCATCACGCTTTTTTTTTTTAACTCTCTGATCTAGTCGAACCATATTTGATCTTTGATCTTCGATCTGGTCTGATCTTTGATCTTTGATCTGGTCGAACCATATTGGTCTCATTTATCAAGCCCAATATTCGACCAGGCCCACAATGGGGCGGAACGGAACCCGACATATCCAAACGGACTACCCCCGAAAAATTCTTGGGGATTTTTCGACCCGTCCAGATTCGATCCCGGTTCCCCAGGGTGCGGTCAAGATGGAGGCCGAACCATTAATAAATAAACAAACATTATTTATTCNTGACGGCAGAAAAAATAGAAATATACAGAAGTAAGATAAGAGAAGGCTGTTTAAATGCAAGGGATTCCGAGAGCCTACCTTCGGCATGGAAATATTTGGTTAAGAAATTTACTACAAACTCCGACCAGAATTAATACATTGAAGATTTATGTTATTTTTGAATGGGAGAGATGCACGAGGTACAGAAAAAGCTCTAGAATTTATTTTCATTAAATTTACGATTTATGTATTCGTTTGTCATAAAAATTTGTCTTTCCACTTTTTCCCGAGACTACAAATATTCGAGTACGAAGAAACTGGTTTTGACTTATTTCTACTTAAGAAGTAGTTAAATAATTAAGCGATTAGGAAATTGGGGACATAAACAAAACCCTGATGAAAGAGCCGAAATTTTACTTAAACAAGAGCCTAACCGAACCATCTCTAGCCGAGTACAGTGGAGACTGATTTCTTCGTATTATTAGATGTAATAAAGACAGAAATTTTTCCAGTTCAACGAGAGTGACCGAAAAGTTGTAAGTTTTGGAAATTTCCGTGAACCCTGGTCCTAAAACGAATTAGTTAGAAAACAAACGAAGGACAATCTATTAAGTTTAAACTGATTGCATATCATCTTTCATCAGATTCTGTGTAATTTATTATATGTAAAAATGGAACAACTAAATAGTATAAAGAACCGATGTTCGTAGTACAGATGACTGTATAACATTACAGTCGACCCCCCTATAATTACGGTCCCTATAATTACGATTCCTATAAAACTACGAAAAAATATACGTATTTTGGAAATGTTGAGTCGGATTAGTGTAGAATCGATTAATTTTATGGAAGAAAACCTTTCAATCAGCCGTAGTCCGTAAACTTGACACGTGTCGGGCTGTGATTGGAACGACTTGTAAGAAATCGGATTCCTAATAAATTGGAACGTATCTATATCTTATAGGNAGCACTCAATGCGTCGGAATCCCACAAGGCAGTGTTATCTCCCCATTCCTGTTTGCCATCTTCATGAATGATATCTTTCATCTAGAAAATGAACACACCAAAATATATGTCTACGCAGACGATGTCACTGCCGTCACGCATGGTACTAACCCGACTCACCTACACAGTAACACGATCCAGTTTTTAAACAAGTTTGGCAAATGGTCCCAGAAAAACTCTGCTCAGTGCCAACCACGGAAGTGCGCGATCATGCGCATTCCCACCAAAATCGGTGCCAACCAGGATTTCATCCTCAATAACCAACATATCCCCGAGGTCTCCAAAATCAAACTACTTGGCGTGTATATTACTGCACGCCTCACGTGGAACACCCACATCCAATACATTCGGGACAAGAGCAGAAAGCTCATGAACATCTTTAAAATTTATTGTAACAAAAAACACGGCGGCCAGCCAAAGGATCTCTTGTGCATCGCCGACAGCACTATCGGCAGCTTACTCATGTATGTCGTCCCCAGCATCGCCACATTAACTAAAACCCAGATGGCCACCCTAGAATCCTTACAGATGCAGTACGTTAAACTCAGCTATGGTCTCCCTTCGACTGCTACCAACATTATTACTCGCAGAGCGACCAACACCACTACTATTGCTTGCCGGTACAGGAAATATCAAATAAAACACTATAGTTCCTATCTTCAGAAGGCTTCGCGGGACGACTTCTCTCGGAGGATCATTCAACTCATTCACAGCAATGACGGTGCCACCCTTGTGAAAATCCCTATAGCCCACTACATCAGGAACTGGACTAACAGCCATAACATCCCCATCGACAACCACACGACTCAATACCCGATACCCTCCGACGCCCCCGTCTTCGACATACACATTGATGACCTTCCATTCCAGGACTCCTCCCTACCGGACCCAGTGATTCAATCCACCTTTCTCGAGTGGGCAACAATACAAGACCTCTCTACTTTCCTGGCCACCGACGGCTCCAAAACAGACACGACCGTCTCGGCAGCGTTTGTAGACCACTCCACCAACACCAAAGCTCATTACACTCTACACCCCGAGGCCACTATCTTCACGGCGGAGGGTTTCGCCATCCTCAGCGCATTACAACATGCTACAGAGACTAATAGTAACATCACCTTGTGCACGGACTCCAAAGCTATCCTCACCGCCACCAACGCCCATCACGATAAGTCTCCATCCATCATTCACAACATCATTAGCCTCATCAACAGACGTAATAAAGGCAACCTACAGACGCGCCTCGTTTGGACTCCAGCCCATAAAGGGATAACCATAAACGAACAAGCGGACAAACTTGCAAAGAGTCAGCCGTACGACACCAAGAAAACTCATTACATTACTCCGGAGGATTACATCAGCATTATAAACACCGAAAACAAACAGCAAATGGACAACGAATGGTACAACTTTCCCAACCACACAGACTACCAATGGCTCACCACCGGCAAGCACATCCCCGTCATGGACTATACGGATCGTTACACCACCATCCTGATACATCGCGCCAGGACTAATTCCCTCATCACTAACTCCTTCCTCCATAAACGTAACCTGAAAAATTCTGATCGCTGCACCTTCTGCCCGACAGAACAGGATACGACGATACATCGGTTGGATAACTGTCATCGATTCGAACCCGTCAGGAAAAAAATTCTAGACAATAACAATATCGCACGTCACAAAATCTTCAAGATAAGCGATTGCCTTAAATTCACGCCCATCGAGATTTGTATACAAAGTTTGATCACCTTTTTCACCGTTTACAAGCAAATCCATAATTACTGAAGAAAACATTACGTTCGCCACTTCTCACCACCACGGGGCGCAATAGTCTGTGTAACTGAAGCCCAACGATTACGACTACGACTACGACGACAAGTAAACAATAAAAGTTATTTAAAAAAAAAACAAAAAAAATAGAAATTGAAGACGAAAAAAGGAAAGCCTAAATAAAAAATGGAAAATTGATAAATAAAATAAAGTTTTAATAGATTAAAAATATTTATTCATTACCTTATATAATAATTTTTTCTTTTTAAGTTAGGAAATCTTTAGTCGCTAGAGGTCACTATTAGAGGTGGATGTTTGTTATCAGTAAGGTAATGTTTGGTTGGTGAAGACGTTATCTTTTAATAAAAAATAAAGAAAAACAAATGTTCCGTCACAGTAAATCGAGCTGGAATAATGAACTCTTGATTGGAATGTAATTGACGAAAGAACGTAAATATGTGGGTAAAACCTCAAGAAGTCATTTTAGCCAATGCTCTTTGGTAAGTCCATCAATTCCTGCCCTTCAATTCATTTATTTTGCTTCGTTACACTTAATTTTGCTTCATGCTCATGTTTAGCCGTGATACACTAAGCTGGACGTGTTATTTATTGTTTACACACTTTAAATTTATATTTTGAACACTTAAATGACACAAACTGATCAAAATATTATCAGTGATGAGATAAACAAAATTTTATTTAGAAAAAACAAGAAAAATTAGGGCATCAACACATTAATAAACCATTCCTTCTCTCTTTTTTTTGTATATGTATTACACAATTTTGACAGCTGCATAATTCTGCTACTAAGTTCCGGTCGTTTGATCGTTTAAGTTAATGCGTACGATTACTATTAATTATATAAATTCTTGCTTGATTATTCTTGCTTGCGATTGGCGACCGGTGCTGGTTTTGTATGGTTGAATATCTCCATTATTATGTAATTTATTAAATATTTCTGTGTGGTTGTGCACCCTGAACTTTTTGCCGTGTAGTATTAGAAACCTGAAAATTAATTGCATTAACAGAAGTCACTTGATATGGGTGTTTTTATATTTCTATATCTGTAATTCGTATGGTCTGAAGCTTATGATGTGCTCGAAAGAATGTAAAACTGCTACTCAAAGCCAGCATAGCCTGGGTTAAATAGTTAAACATGATAATCTTAGCAGAGCGTACGGTGTGATGCCTGATTGCATATGACAAATTTTGGGGGCTGTATTTTGCAAAGGGTTGCTTTTTTGTTCTTGAGGGTATTGTCTACGGTTCTGGAAGGTCCTCACCGTCTGGTGGCTTATCTACTGTGGATCAATTGGAGCAAATTGCTCTAGGGACATGAGTTGTGAGGGTGCCAAGTTAGAAAGTTTTCAAAACTAAAATTAATTGAAACTTATTTAAGAAGCAGCATGTCACAACATCGTCTTAGCTCTTTTGCTACTATATCAATTGAAATAGCTTGTTGACTTAATCTGGAGAAAGTGATTGACTGATTTGGAAATAAAAAAGTGAGAAAACAACAGTTTTGAAGTTTGTTTTATGTATTATGTTTGTGATGAAATTAAACTTGCATACATTTTGTCAATTGTATATATATAGTAAATATTATTAGATACTCTGTACTTAAAAAATTATATTTGTATATACTAAATTGAATATCTTGTTGTTGAAATGTCTTGAATCTCAAACAAATTCTTATTAAGTAAGGTTTTAAATCGAAATACAGTAGAGCGTCGTTTATCCGAATGCCAATCAACCAAAATGTCAGTTAACCAAAAAGCGTTTCAATTGGACTGTGTCATGCTGAATCGAACGTTTTTGATATTAGATTAACTTCTAAAATATAATTTTTTTGTTTTTATATTTTTCAATATATTTATTTTGTTTGTACAAAATAAAGAAATAATTTTTAACAATACAATAGCCACGATTATTATTATAAAAATTTTCGTTAGGCTTAACATCGATGAAAATTCAATGCAAAGTGACATGCAACAGAGAAAAATTTAAACATGGAATATATTAATATACTATTATTGGGATATGCTAATGTACTATATTAATAATGTATTTTTTCGTACATAATCAGTTATCCGAAAAATCAATTTTCCAAACAACCCCAGTCCCCAATTGATTCGGATAATCGACGCTCTACTGTAATTAGATATGTTTTTTAAACTAAATGTTCAAAACAAATTTCGCCAGACCTCTTCTGAGGAACTGGGGGTCACACCGATTCTACTTGCTATGGGGCACTGAACATGTAGCTATGCCACTGTAACCGTCTCCTTCAATGTATAATTGTACCGAAAAGAATATATTGTTTGTTCTTAAAGTGATGTGTATACTTTAAATGCATACTGTAAGGAACAAGAATAACACTTAATTTATTTTGAAAACATGCTTGATGAAGAGAGCTTTCACAATGATTGCTTGCCGCTGGCTGAATGGATAAAACCACTGAACGTTGGTATTTGCGTGGATTCATGCCTTGCCAATGATCTTGCCACATTGTGTTTTTTTGAGTTTTTTCACATTTGTAACACCTAAATAGAGGTCATTTTTCCTTAGAAAGTCCTTCAGGAAGGTATTCTCTGTTGGCTGATTGCTTGCAAGTTGCATTAACATATACAAACAATATACATTTGTTCTCTAGTTAACTATAGTGCTTTTTCTATAAAGGATCCTATCTTTATTTATGAAGTTATACAACACACACTAATAATGAGGACAATTGTTTCAAATAACATTGATATTGCATTCCAGTTTTTTATTATACAGTGTTTATAATTAAAGTTCCACTTTGGAATGGCCATAAAATGAAAACTACTGGACAGAATATTATCAAACTTGGTAATAGTGTACAGGATGTCATGGGATTTTATTTCCCACAAAAAAAAAATAGTTCAAAAACTCACCACCAATGGAAAATGGCACTGTCTGCAATATTGTTAAATGAAATAAGACATGAAGACATTGTTCAAAATGTTTCTAAACTCATGATTAGTGTTAAAAGTAGAAGCATGCTTAGCATTAGAGCAAGTTTTTCAAAGATTCTGACTAATATTTTAACTTGTTGAATGTATAATTGATTAGTCATTTGCATACTACAGAGTTGTTTATGCATTAAAAATTGGTAGAAAAATGATGTATAATGTTATTCATTCATACAGAATATCCTAATTAAAGATTTATTGCAATTTAAAGTGTATAAAATTTAGTAAATCTATAAAGCCTAACAATGTCTTTGATATAAATTTAGAGTAAACTAGATTACATTAAGAATGTATTTTTGTCTTTGCTACTCATTTAAAATATCTTCTGCAAAATTGTACTACAGTAGAGCGTCGTTTATCCAAATCAATTGGGGACTGGGGTTGTTCGGATAACCAATTATGTACGAAAAAATATATTAATTTATCCTGTGTTGAAATTTTTCTCCATTGCGTGTCACTTTGCGTTGAATTTTCGTCAATGTTAAGCCTAACGAAGACTATTGTATCCTTAAAAATTATTTATTTATTTTGTACAAACAAAATAAATATATTGAAAAATATAAAACAATAAAAAATTATACTTCAGAAGTTAATTTAGTATCAAAAACGTAAAATATTTGAGTAGCCCAAGACATAGCCAAAGATTACAGCACCACAGCACTGGCAAAAATTTAAATTTGTCGACTGGAATTCCTTCGGATAACTGACCTTCGGATAAACGACGCTCTACTGTATTAATAAATATAAAATACACACATGTATCAGTCTTTCATCTTTGATTATAATGTAAGTGTACTGTACAAGAATGTGCAAAGTCATGTGAAAAGTTGGTAAGGATAATGATTAAATAAGTATTAAATAGGATAATGATTAAATGTAATAAGTAAAAATACAGAAAAGGGATAGATAATTTTCAAAACAAACTATGTTGTAAGTCAATAATGAGATATATCTCATACTCTCATGGTCTTCTACATATATGATAAACATGAATATTCAGAATTTAAAGTATTTATCTGACAGACTATGAGCAATCTGTGTGGCTAGACTGTCATTAGAATGTGTTGTTTGTTAAAGATTTGCTTACAAAGAATTAATATGTGAAAAACAAAATTCTTCATTTTGTCTTTTAATCTATACTAATATTATAAAGAGGTAATGTTTGTAAGTTTGTATGTAGCGGGTAATCTTTGAAACTGCTCATCCGATTTCAAAAATTCTTTCACTAATCTTTAGAATGGAAGTTCAGGGTGGACATAGGCTGTATATTATTCCGTTAAACATTCATATAAATTAAAAGATATCATCCAGGGTTAAGGCTTTTATGTCCAACATATGGCGCTACGAGTACGATGCCCTAAGTTTGCTTTTCTGTGAAACATGCTTTTCTGTGAGGATGAACTAAAGCAGATCATCTTCTATCTATCTATATAAATAAAAATGTAATGTTCGTTTGTTCATACCGATTCCTTTGAAATTTTGACACACTGCTGCATTCGAATATGCACGTGTTTTTATATAATATACATGTCGAAATTCCCCCCCACTGGGGGAGATTGACAGGATTAAGGCTTACTGTGAAGAAATTGGCTTCTATTATACTATTTTAGATGTGGTTTTTTGCACTTTTGATTGCGTTTTAATAGGGTACATCAAGAAAATGTACACTAAGAAGGGATTTTTCGAAAAATTCCCCCCCCCCACAGGGAAAGTGTTATACATTTATAATAGATACATTTTGAGCCACAACAACACGTGGCGGGGTCTGCTAGTTAGATATAAACATAGCTTGATTTTAATTGACAAAATAACTTCAACCACTGGGGAAGTTAACAATAATTTCATTGCAAATAGCATCAATTTAGCTGGTATACATCTAATCACTTTTATACCTTAGCTTGATTTTAATTGACAAAAATAACTAAAAACTAGGTTATTTTTGTGCTAGAATTACATAATGTGGAAAACAGTTAACATTTTGAATTCTCCTCTTTTGAAGTAATCTCAAACTCTGTAGAAAACACACTAATAATTATTGGAAAAACACAAAGTTTATTAATACTAGCACAAACACACCATGCTATTTGCACAGTCTGTATTCACTACAAAGTCAAAATGATGTCAGACATCCATCTAATGAGAGTTAACTTACTTCTTGATGGAAGTTGAGCTTCACAAATTAACAACTATCTAAATTTACAAAGTCAATAATACAAGTTATATAATAATTTGATTACAGATACCATCTGTTAGGCTATTTGATCCTCCTAACAATAAAAGAAAAGGAAGAGCTTCATTCTCCTTATTGTCATCGCAAACAGAACATTCAGTAATCTGTAAATCATCCAATAGAGAAATTTTTGTTTGATACCCTTGATCCAAGATAGGTTCCACTTCAGAAACCTCTAGAGGGTAAAGATTCTGTAGTGCTCTTATCACCACTCTCTTTTGGATTTTTACTTTCATTCAGCAGAATATCACATCAGCTCCAGGAGGCAATTCCAGCACTTAGACATGAGGTCAGATCAATCTCCTCTCCTCTTTGCTGCTGACAAGTACGATATCTTCAATTTTAATAGTTTTGTTGTTATCGTTTGTTGATGTCACTGCTATGTTGTTTAAAGGTCTTAAGGACTCTTAAATATTTGAGGCATAATTACTTTCTAAAAGCCTCTCTCACATTTTCTGTATGAAATAATCTTTGCCTCAACTCATTGACATTTCATTTAATATCAGAAAACAGTTCACTCTTGATCTGTTCAAAAATACAGCTTGTGTCAAGGCCACAAACCCAGAGTTGGGCAGTTATAGTGGTTAAAGATCTGTTATTTAATGTTGCCTCACAATTGTATAAGACTTATACAATTAGTGTTATTCGAACACACTCGGACTTGTACTTCCAAAAGTTACATTGCAAAGGGTCCAGATACATGAGCATAAAAACAGGTTTTTTGTATCAAACAGTTGATTATCATTTTTTATGCTGTCTACTCTCTTAAAATAGATTAATAGGAGGAAGCAATGATTCAATAATGTTAGTTTTACATTTGTGATAAGATGTTCAACTGCAAAGTAGTCTTTGTATCAGAGATGATAACAGACAAATGGTATATATTGATGTAAACATGAAGAAAACAAATGCTGCACTTCCAATTACAAACATAGACAATTATTACCAATTTACTGACTAGTGAAATTCTCTATGTTGACAATATATTGTTCTTAAAATCTGTATTCCAGTCCAAAAGACATTATAGAACAAGTGAATTTGACAGTTAGCTGTTGATTTGCATTTACCTGTATTTTTGTTTGCAGAAAGCAAGTTCTTTGCCGATGTATAGTTGTTTTTCTTTGTAAATTTGTTGCAAACAATTTATGACGACAAAGTTGTCAACAATCTATTATTAGATGTTGAATTTCTTTATTTCTGAAGCAATATAAGTATAAAATTATAATGTATTGGATTGTACAATAAGCGTGTTGGGATTACAGTAGTTAAGATGCTTTAACTTACAACATTCATAATAACTGATTTGCATAAGTAGGTCAAGTGTTCAAAGTATTATGTTTATATAGAACATGCCAATTTTAAATCAAGAAAAATCACTTTTCATCTGAAATTAACATTTGGAAATCCAAACAAAGTCATTATTGTCATCGCCTAATCCAATACATTTCTTGCACCGGAAATTGGAGTTCAGATAGTTGAGTAAATTATAAAAATGATGTAAAGTTAAATGGAAATGTGTAAAATTTAAAAATATCATCACTAATTACAGTAATACATTTTAAAATAATAATTTAATTGTCTCAAATTAAGATAAACTGTTTTTTTTTAAAGTAGACATTTGTACATTTCTACTTTGACCTCGATTAAAATTACTGGTATACTTGTTTAGAATATGTAAATTGAAACAGTGGGAGTTTTATTGTTGCAGTTTGAATGTAAATAAGGTTTTGAAATTTCATTCTTTGTTTTAATATATTTATCTGGCTTAAATGCAAATATACTTGTACAGGTTGATGTAATAAAGAAGTATTTATGAATGCATACAGTATTAAATTACTTGTTTTTTTAAGTAGTTTAAAAGATTATTCTATTTGCTAATGATCGACATGCTACATTTGCAATTCCAAATCACTTTTTACCATTGATGGCCTCTTAATCATTGTAAAGACATTAAAAATCATGGAAGTTTATAGCTATAAATGTGTTTAGTCTGTTTTTTTCGGTTAAAAAATAAAGATGTTTCAGATTCAAAATTGCAAATTTTCAGAGCCAAAAGCAAAAAGTAATAAATTTTGTGGTCGGTGTTTTTGTTTCTTTTTGAAATTTGAATGAGTTTGTTATTATTTGATGTTTTTGATTTGAATTATCAAGGTTTAAATTAATAAGTCAAATCATAAACATCAAAATATTGTGATTTTATCTCAGCCAGGCCATTATTATTTCAGTTCTGAAATGAGTGATATTTAATAGAAAATCCAACTGTTTTCCTGAAGTGAAAATGCAGTAAAACCTGTATAAAATGAAATCATCAAATAGTGATTTTGTTTTTCATTTTGGCAAGTTTTCATTTTAAACAGGTTCTAGTATTTATTTGTTTTTTTTTTTTTTTTACTCTTTAAATTATACTAGATATATCGCATACAGTTACATTCATTTTCATAGTAGAATTGCTTTATTATGTGTACACGGATTTTATTACTAGGTTTAATTCAAAGTGACTTCAGCTATAGGTGGAGAATTCAAGTGCAAGAATTAAAAACTATTTATTCTAAAGAGTTTTTATTGTTCCCAAGATCTTGAGCTGTGTACATGAATACTGAGAGTTCTCGGTTACAATCGTCATGAACGTATACGATGGTGAAGAAGCTGGTTCAGAATCTGAGAACAAGAGAGACACTTTTTGCTGTAACTGTACTTGAAACATAGAAGTAAATGGGCCAATTCATCACTTTACACTACAAAATATATCCCTCTGCATTACCCATCTCATTATAGAAGTAATAGTGGTGTCCTAAGAAACATGTGAATATCTGCTAATTATTATAAATTTAGTTCCAGAGAAATTTTTCAGAAAGAGTACTGTATGTTGCAGGAGTATGTACATAGTTACAGTGAATGGATTATAGTATCTTGCTCTGCAATTCTAATGGCATTACAGATTATTCTGTGATCTGACTTTTTGGGGATTTTTAATGTAGTTAATTGTTAACTTAAATCTTTGTAATTACCTACAATGTTAATAATCTTTTTTCTAGGATGTTTGGTGGTAGTTAGTTTTTTTCTAACTACTCTGTACAAGAGAATTGGGCAACAAGTACTACCTTGTTCTCATTGTTTCTGGCAAATTAAATTTGTTGCTCATTCTCAAGAACTCTGTTCTTGAAACTCATTTGATTCTGTGTCTGGTTAATTCCAGCAAAGATCAATATTAAGAAAGAATTTTCAACGTCTGTACGTCCCCTTGTCACACAACAATTGTTTCTCCGAAAAGGGCTGAAATCATTTTTGGAATACGGTTTGTTGTGCTCTGCATTGACTCAAATCTTAAAAGGATTTTACTTGCCTACAAATGGAATCTTAATTTTTTGCTATTGTTCTTCATACTCGAAAAACTCTTCCGTTTTTGCATTAGTTGGATTGGTTATGACACTGATCTTCAAAGAAGGATGATGCAATGACAAAAATCGGTGAGATGAGAACACTAATTTTGGCCAAAAAATGTAATTTTAGATTGCTTATTTTCTAGCATAAGATGTTCACTAAGCTTCATCATTTGTTGATACACATCTACAAGCCATTATACTCTGAGAACATATTTTTTTGTTATTACTGCTAGCTAGTAGACAAAAAAAGAAAAAGTTGCTAATGCCATTTGATACAGAAACATTTATTCAAATGACAGAGAGTCTCACAATTTCTAATTCCAGGAGATTTTATTCATATCTATACAGATTTGATTCTTGTGACAGTAAAGAAGATGCCATGTCTGTGAAACTAGAGGTTACTTTTTCATTGTATTTCTCAATGCCTGATGCTTTAAGATATAAGATTGGATATTAAAATGTTATTACTGACACAAAGAAAATTCAACTGGTTGTACATATCAGTGAGCTTTTGAAAACAGAGAATGTTTACAAGGCTTTTGTTGCACTTTCAATAATTTATGAACAGTGAACCAGTGTGTTCAGAATCTACCTAAGGCTGCATTTATGCAGATGTGAAAAGAGGGAAAAACAGGCAAAAGAGAACTTTTGGGATCAGAATTCACATTTCTGATACATTTTATCCAAAAAAGAGAAACAGTTCTTTCATGTTACATGTGAGAAATGCACCGGTTTCCCTCATCCTCAAAAGTTCAGTCTATTGAGTAAGCTACTAAAAAAAAGATATGTGTAAAGGTATTAAAGCTTTACCTTCTTGGCTACAAGATGAATGGCAATAGATCAGTTTGCCGATAAACTTTTAATCTTTTATTCTTGTACAGTAGAACTATAAATATCAAAAATTTTAAGCTATACATAAGCTAGTTATGTTAATTTACTGAATTTTGACTATTTGCAAAGGCAAACAAATTTACAGAAAATTACATGAATACTCCTCACTTAACGACCTACCTGTTTAATGATTGCTCAGACTTATGATTGTCTCTCCAGCATGGCAAATTCCCTTTCATAATTTTAGTATAGTTCTAATAGTCAATCAGTTTTCACTAAACAAAGCGTCGCAATCTTCAAGGCTACATATTTCGTTTATAAACTTGTACTATATTGCATGTCTCATTTGAAGGACTCAATGACTAAAACATTAATCTGAATGTCTGTTTTTTTATAAATGAACTTGAATTGTTTTGGTACATCTTTTCTTTATGTAGAAGAAATAAAAGCAATTAAACCCCATCATTTAACAAATCATTTACTTAATGACCTAATTGTTGGAATGGAACTCAATCATTAAGTGACAAGTGTCTGTATTTTGGATGTGGTGTATTTATACACCACATTTAGATGCTAAATAACACTACTTGTATGGTAAATAATGGTCAATATCAATATTATAATTATATGTATATAAGTATGTATTGTATTGGTGCAAGCATTTATATAAACATACCAGTTCTTTTCTCAGGAGTCTAGATTGTGTAATTTTTCTTTTTGAAAAAATTGTAAACCTATAAATTCCCACTGTCATCCATTAGTCTGTCTATCTGTCCTTCTTCCTTAATCTTGTGAATGTAGTTAGTTAGATCCATTAAGGCTGGGTATGGAAAGCTTAGTTAAGTCAAGTCTTTCTTTTTCAAATCCTCTACCCCATGGACATTTGTAGTCATTTTTTGTACTCATTATGGGCTTCACAATAGGGGAACCAATACAAAAGATTGTATCTGACAAATCCTACTCAAATCGTCCTTGGAAACTTTAGGATCGGATTCGGGTTCCTCGGATTGGCAGGTCAACACTTCAATTATTTTGACTGTCCAAGTATAGCATGGCAAAAAAATGCTTATTGAATGAAAGTTATGGGTTTTAAATCACTCCAGGCAGATGTTTTTATAGATAGACATTTTAATTATAATGATTTTACCATGTAATTGGCAGTGATATTCCTATCTTTAGTATAGGCATGTCATTATCCAAATTGACATAGACAAATTATAAACTGGAAATTTTGGAAATTGTTCTTGTTTTTAATGCATAAATAGCCATTTATATTAGCAAAGCATTTGTTATTTCCAGATTTATTTAGTTATTCCAAGTAGCATTGCTTATCAAGCTCTATAAGTAGGTAGTTCTCATTAGGTTTACTAGAAGGATGCTATTCTACTAAAGAATTACTGTGCTTTTTTGAGTGATATTGTGCTGTTTAGGAGAAACCAATCTAAAGTGTTCATAGTAATTATATATCCACATAACTGACAAACACAGATAGCTACAGTTATGAATGTGACAAATGAAATATAGTAAAGTAACTACGTGCTATGATACAAGACTGCTCATGGTAAAATTTGGACGTCGATTTTTATATTTCAAAGACGACACACAGAATGGGGAAAAAGCCGATTAGAAAATCTTAGAACACGTCCAATTTAGTATGAAAGGACAGCCTGCATACATGAACGGTGTGGTTAGGAAATGTAAAGTGGTAATGTGCGTGTCAAGCAAAGATAGTAAAATGTTTATTTCTCATTTACATCTTTGTGTTGCATTCGTTATCGTGTGTCGTACGTTGTGTGTCACTCCCACATATTGGAATGTAAGGACTTTCTGTGCACTCCGTACAATTTTCTCTCATATTAAAAATTTACTTAAAGAATCAAAATGACATATCGGCGATACTGTTACACATTTATTACACGTGATATCATTTAGACGATGAGTGGATGTTGAGTTTAATCGATTTCATTGTTTTGCTAACATTTATCTATAGTATTAAAATGATAATTTTAAATATTGAAAACAAATAGAACAAATTTATCTCTGCTATCACTGCTCGGTCTCTGCCGTACGAAGGTTACATTTTATTTATAATCTGTCGTAATAGCAGCACATGTTTTATTTTTAGCTTCGGATTATCAGTTAATAAGTTGTGATTTAACTAATAATAATCATATAAGTATCACTGCACTTTATTAAATATATTTTTAGTTAACTAAACATTCTTAAGCATTTTTAGTTATTTTTCTTTCATTTAAAGATTAGAATAATGTCAGATGGGAACATCATTACTTTTTAACAGTTCAAAGATTGTGTATTCTGAAACCGTGTCTTCTTTTTTGTGTTTTTATCATCACGACTAGGTGCTAACTGTAAATAAGTGATTTTAAACGGAATGTATACGTGTTAACACCACCTATAATAAATCCCATAAGCCATGCCGACAGATGAATGGCTTATGCCCGAAACGCGTATCGGCCTATAGAAGATTCCAAGTAAAGATGATATAGAAATGCTCAGTGTCTATCTATGCACCTAGTTGTGATGATAAAAAAACAGTTCAAAAATTATTATAAAATTATGAATTTCGGATAAAAATTGTCAATGTAGGTTGCATGATTAACGTCACTCTTCAGCATCATTGTAAATATAAAAACAGCAAAATGTGTATAGACGTTCTTGTAAAATTGCCAATTAATGTTTTAAAAAGTAAGTGTCATCTTTAGATCAACCATTCAAATGGATTTACTTTGGATTTGAGGTATGTCTTTTATTGTATCTGTGATGAGCCTGTCAAATTCCTGATGGTGTGGCCAAATAATGAGGGATGCAATCAAACACTTTCAGTTCAAACTGCTAAAATTTGAGGATTTTATTTGGAGTTTTTGGCTTGCAATATCAACATCATATCATTCAAACAGATTAGTTTTGAATGGATCTGAAGTAGGCTTGTCAAATGTTTGGATCTGAAGATAAGATTTATTCATGAAAACATTAATAAAATATTTTACAATGATTTCTATAAATAAGGAGTTTGATTTTACTGTTTATTGTTATTTGCAATCAAAGTAGCTTCTAAAAATAACTATTTATACTAAAAATATATACTCAATACATCAGTAACTGATGTGTTGTTTGTATTGACCAAAACTCTTTTCAAACTTCTTTGCAAATTGTATTTATTTTTACAAATTACATTTATAATTTATTGTTTTTTTTAAATATATAAACTATTTGACAAGCAAAGAATCTGTTTACAGGGTTACAGAAAGAGCAAATCCGTTCTTCGTTCTCCAGCGACGTAAAGGACATGGCACGAAAGGGTTGTCTTCCTTACTGGTCGGAACTCTAGATACCGTATTTGATACAAAGGTATGCATAATAAAGTATTTCAGTAACAAAACTACGATGATCAGTCGACCGATTGCACATTTTAATCGTCGAGGTCGAAAGATGCAAACGGTGGTAATGGTCATCGACATTCGACGTTTTGTGTGCATCAGCTTTAATGCTACTAAATGGAAACAAAAGATTGTTGTACAATATTAATATGAATTTACCCTAATTTAAATCCATGCCTTTGTTTTACTTATCTATGGGAAACCATAATATTAATGTGTAATATCCTCTATTATAAACATGACATTCAGTATTTCAAGTTAAAGAAGAATGTAAAAAATATTTATTTATAAATAATTTAACTGTTATTAAAACTGATAAAGCTAAGAAATTAGTGATAGTTACTAAAAATTGGTTAATAGATAAGTTAAAAGAACAAATTAATCAAGAAAATTTTTTTTAATTAGAAGGTATCCCTGATATTAAAATTTTAAAAGATCTATTTAAAATAAACAACAAATTTTATAATAAATAACAACAACAATAGAACCCCTAAATTATGGATTAGAGAAAGAACCCAAAAACAAACAAAGCAAAGAAAAAAATTAAATATAATACATAATTATAAATACAATGTGAATAATGCATATGAAGTAATTAGTCAACTGTACTGATTAAAAAGGAACCCACTGATAAAATAATGAGTTTAGATGTGATAAGTGTGTATTCAAACATCCATCAGATTCTAATAGAAAATAATTTAAAATGCTTAGAATCAGAGGACTGGTTTATTGAATTAATAAAATACACACATAAGAGTACTTATTTTGAATCAAATACAGTGGAACCTCGCTTAATGAACAGAATTCGTTCCAGAATTGTACTCATAATGTGAAACACTCATTAAGTGAAACAATTTTTTCCATAGAAATTAATGTAAAATACGATAATGCATTCCACGCCAAAAAAATACTCAAATATTTTATGTATAACGTTTATTCAAAAAAAAAAACTGTACAATGTGCATTGTTAAGGAGCATGAATCATCACCACCTTTTCTTCTAGTGCGGAATGAACCAACTTGGAATGAAAATTCGATTTGCAGAAAACAAAAAAAAATCACAGATAATATGTTTGATAAACACTCCAAATGATATGCCAAATTCTTGGGCTATGTAAAGGCTATAATTAAATAATAGAAATTAATTAATATGACTAGAGGTAGGCAATTATGCTTCTATCTTGTATTAAATTTAACAATTATAAATAGTTAATTTTTAATTCAGACATTTCTAAAATTTAATTTGGAATTGGTCATTAAATTTAATACGAGATGGCAACATAACTGCCTATCTCTAGTCAAATTAATTAATTTCTAATATTTAATTATAGCCTTTACATTGCCCAAGAATTTGGCTTATCATTTGGCATGTTTATTATATAATGGGCAGTGGTTGGTGATGTTTAAAGGTAATATGTATGAACACAAGTTTGGAAAAATATGTGATCACAAGTGACACTAAGATGCTAGCAAAACAAATGCTAAACACAGACTGAAGAAACATGCACAATTTAGGACTTCCTTCTCCTCATCACTCATTATGTGAAACATCGCTCGTTAAGCAAGGCAATTTTTTACAATTTGTTTTGCTTGTTATGCGAAACACTCATTATGCAAGGTGCTTGTTAAGTGAGGTTCCACTGTAATGAAAATTACAAGCAGCAGGATGGAATTAGCATGGGTTCAAAAAAGGTTGAAAACTTGTAGAAATTATAATGAATGAAATACACATAAAATAAAATAATAATGATGATAACATATAAATTCTCCATAATGATAGACATTTATAAAAGAAAGTTTAAGGAACATACTGCAATTAAAAATTTTTCAGAAAAAGATAATCTATTAAACACTTCGGAAGATATACAGACATGTAACAAATGGTACGACATCATTAAAGATGTATTTAACCCATACTAATCCCGCATTGAAATTTTATGATAGTTTGTTATGCATTGTAATTCTGTACTCCTCTGTTTTCATTACATTCTTCACCTACGAAGATATGTTTTGATTGTTCTGGATTGCATAATAATAATAATAATAATAATAATAATTCTGTAATTATAGAAGAATTGGAGTTGCGAGTTTGATTTTTAATTAAAATTTCTTGTAATATTTATGTAATTTTAATTTAATTTAGTTATGCATATTTTTATCTATAGGTGACCTGCAAAATTGCAATCGTTTATAATTTTATCATTCAATATTGCCTACATTTGTATTATTTCAGAGTGAAAATACACTGTAAGTGCATTTGGAGTGATTGTCCTCTCTAAGTTTTATTTTTTAAAAATGAAAGTATTTTTTAATTAAACATTTGTAATAGCTAATGTTATGTTTTATTCGGTAACACTGAAGAAGGATCATTAATTAAACTTTGATCCAAAATACGCATGTTGTGTTCTTTTCCTGAAAAGAAAAAATAAAGATATTCTATCAGTTGTGACTGGATTTTTGAATAATCAGAGAGACCTCACAAGCCTGTTGAATTTAGCTTATAGAGGATATTACACACTTTGTTTTACTGTTTATTTTTCAAGTTTGAATCAATTTTTTGAATCAATGAAAACATTGGGATATATTTGAAAGTATTTGATGGCACATCAATAAATTATAGCACCCAGTTTGGAAAGTTTTGTTCCGGATGCCACAGTAGTCCTGTTTATATTTTTTCATATACATTATTTAATTAATTTGCCAAAAAATAAACAACCTTAGACATAATTCTAACCTGTGAAACTGCCAAACAGAAAGAGAGAATCTATGAAGAAAATTCTGTTATTGTAAAGTTTGCAAAAATATAAATAAATAACCACTCTTCGGCTCTAATAATTTCAAGTTTTACAACCACCTTTGCTGCTAGAAATGTAGATGATGACGACTTGTATAACGTAAATTTTCTAGAGTTAAAGAGCAAATTACACATATTTCTTTCATTCAGAAAAGCAAATTATTGGCGACATTTAAAAACTACTGTTATTTATTTGATATGAATTTATCATAACATTTGTGTACATGGTGGTCGAAAAGTCAGTTAACAAGGATCTAGTCTGTAGGTTAGTAACAAACTGAAACATGGTTAGTGGTGTTCTGTGCTCTTGTTCTTGTTTGTGTTTTTGTGGAAAATATTTTGTGTAGGTAATAATATTGGGCATTGTTGAATTTTTCTCAATGAGAGGAAGGCATCGGTGCCAAAAGTTTGGAGGTTGACCAAGCCATTCAGGAGTTACAATGGATTAAAGATTCAGTAAGAAAAAAGACTCTAACTGTTCTAAAAATAGAATAATGGTTTTTCTAACAGTTGCATCTATGGAGTTGCATTAGTATTTAATGGTTAATTCATATTTCGTGGACTATTTAGTATCTTCTGATTTTATTACATTTAACGTTAGCCAGGTTCGCTAATATTGTTAGAATTGTTAACATTTATATTGCATTGTGCCCATGGAGAGTGGGGAAGAATTTGTGGGAGATTTGAGAAAGGCAGCATATGTGGTCCTAAAAGGATACATAAAAAATAATAATGGAACCAAGATTGGAATTAGAAAATATACTGAATTCATAACAAGTTGCATTCAAAGGGTGATCAATATATGTGAAGATGGCATAAAAATAAACAAATTTAAAGAAATTCCAATAAATTAGACATAATTATAGAAAATCAAACTCAGGTTCTTGAAAAAATAACAAATAAAATAAAAAATGACTCAAAGGCTACTGAACAAACCCTACTTTATAGTCAAGTAAAAATAAAATGGGAACTCAACCAACAAACAAGAAATCTTTACCAGGTTTTTCTGACAATGTATTGTTAATATATGATAAAAATGAAAATAGCTTCTGCAAAAATACGAAAAACTAATTGGGGAAAGTGTGAAACCAGCAGAACTAAAGATAGGTGTCCAAAGGATTAGAAATATCCGTAAGGGTGGTATATTGCAATCGAGTTACACAAGGAGGAAGATTTAAGAACCTTAAAAAGAGTGATTAATGAAACAATCCCATAATTTTTGACAGTTCTACCAAAAAAGAAACCACTGCTAATATTATTAAAATCTGTCCCAAATCAGCAGAATAAAGACAATATTATAAATGACATCCACAAACAGAATGATTGCATTAATCAATTATAAGATCTTGAAACCACAGAGAAGGCAACGGGAAAACACTCTGGATGTAACTTTCCCTAGAAACACCTCGGCGCATTACTGACTTCTTACTAACCTATGCCAGGTGTCGCTGACATCAGGAATCTGATATGGCATACGAAGAAGAAGATCTTCAAGACCTAAAAAGCAAACTAATCTTAAAATTCCCAGTTGGAACAAGGGGTAGAGAATTCACCAATTGTGTTTTGCAGGCATCCCGACGTATGAAATCTCTTAATAAAAGAGGAAAAAATTAATATACAATGTTTGAGGTGCAGAGTCACTGATTTCTTCTGGTGACTCAATGCTTCAGATGCCTTAGCTTTGGACACATGGCTAAAGATTGTAAAGAGGACCATGAAACATGCACTCGCTGCACTGGGACACATGTTTATGAAGAATGTAATAATAAAGAAGAAACTCTTATTTGTAAAAATTTTGTGACAGAAAGACTTACAAATACTAGTCACAGTGCAATAGACCACATATGCTGCATTTATCAGAAAATTAAAAATAGGTTGAAAAAACAGACTGTGAAAAAAAAATTAAAGACAAAATTAGTATCCTGCAAATAAATCTCAGCAGAGGAAGATGCCACCTCGCTGCTCTTGACAAAACTTCAAACCTATGATGTAGTTCTTGTACAAGAACCATATTGTATTAACAATAAATCTGCTTGTTTATCCACTAAAAGTATAATACTTCAGGAACTAATGAATACCTGCAGAGCATTATTATTCTGAAAAGTATGAACATACATATTTTATTCCACAAAAATCATAGCAACCAATACATTACCTGTTGTGAAATTTATGGACAGAACACTAAACTACTCATAATTAACATATATTGTTCCGAAGGAATTGATCTTCAAGCTATATTAGAAGAAATCAATAAGATAATTAGTGTTGTCCCCAACAAAATCATTATTCATGCCGCTGTTATTTACTCACACTCCCCAACTTGGGGAGGTGACAAACTCAACAAAAGAGGGGAAACTTTTGAGCAGTTCTGCATTTCTAAAAACATCTTCATCTTGAACAACTGCTACTCATCTCCAACTTTTGAATCAAGCAGAGGAAAAGGTTGGATAGACATCTCAGCCAGCTCCTCTAACATTTACAAATACATACACAACTGGAAGGTTGAAGATGACAGTACACTAAGTGACTATAAGTACATATCTTTGAAATTAACATCCCTAATTTCAACATTCTAGAGGAACCAAGATATTGCACTGCCCATGCAGACTGGGAAAGATGGAGAACATACATTATGAATAAAATTGACAACTCCTTCACACTCAAGGGAAGAGGCTAAGAGAAGGATTGAGCAAAATCTCAAAATTATTAAGGATGCATATGAGGTTGCTATACCAAAATACAGAGCCAAGAATAAAGCGGTCTCCTGGTGGAATGATACTCTGTCTGAACTGAGGCTTAGAAATAACACCCTCAGAAAAAAGTATTAAAAAACTAGAGGACACACAAAGATCAATCTACAAACAACAATATTTATAGCTACAAAAAGAATACAAAAACGATATAAAAGATTCTAAATTGAAATCTTGGAGAGAATACTGCACTAGAACTAGCAAAGATCCTTGGGGGTTTCTTACCAAGTGGAGCTGTAACAGATTAAGAAGAATGGAAGCCGTGACCACCGTGGAAACTACAGAAAGACATACAAATGATCTGAAAACTACCATCAAAGCTATATTTCAAAAAATATGTGTAGACAACAATGAAAATGAAGATCTTGACATTCATAGTGAAATTGGAGACAAGATAAACATAGATATTAACATCCCTAACACACTCCCATTCATACGGGAAGAAGTTGGCAAAGTAATCACTAACCTGAATAACAGAAAGATCTTCGTGCTCGACAGAATTACCCAGAGATCATCAAACAAATTTGGAATATAAACCTGACACTTCTTTACCTCTTCAATATTGCCTACATTTCAGCATCTTCCCAGGGAATGGAAGAGATCTAAGTTGGTACTTGTTCCTAAAGTAAATAAACCTAGAGATTACAGACCAATTTCTCAGTTACTTGCACTAGGAAAGTAATGGAAACACTGCTTACAAACAGACTCTCTTGGCACCTTGAGTCAAATAACCTACTGAATGACAATCAGTATGGTTTTAGAAAACCAAGGTCAACCGTTCATTCTATCACTATGGCAGTCAACAACATTAAAGGACTACTTCACAGAAATAAATGTTTTGGGATTTGGAACTTAGTATAGACATTCAGAAGGCATTCGACAGTGCATGGTGGCCACTGATTCTTTATAGACTCAGACAACTACAATGTCCCACAAACATCTATCTACTGATGAAAGAATACCTTTATGAGAGAACTATTGCCATCAAAACAGGGAATATTACTTTTATGAATGAGTATAATAGGGGCTGTCCACAGGGCTTGGCTTGTGGGCTGCTTCTATGATGCGTCCTTTTCAATGATTTTTTGACCCAGGACTTCAGGTAAGACAAAATTATTGCATATGAAGATGATGCACTCAGGTGACTCTAGAGCAGAACTCGAAAGGAAAGGAAAGGAAAGCAGGCTGTGTCAAAAATAAGCGAAAGGGGAGAGAAAAACAAGCTGATCTTCAATCCAGGAAAAATGACAGGAATTGTCTGGAACATGCCAGGTGCTCAAAACTTTTACAAGAGAGTACCAAAAATTCAGATGGATAAAAATAGAGAAAAACATTAAATATTTAGGGATTACACTTGACTTTAAGCTTCTTTGGACTACACATATTGAGAACATTTGTAAGGAAACAGGATTAATCTTTCAACCTTTCTCTAAAGTCACTAAAAGCAACCGGGGGCTTGACTCTAATGCTATGGACTCAATTTACTTAATTTATTGTGGCCACTGGACAGGCATAGGTAATTATTGGAATTTTATTCCAATAATTACCTATGCTTGTCCAATGGGAAGAAGCCACTCACAAAATACAAAATAAAAGGAAACTAATATCAACCCAAAGGAAAGCACTACTGATTCTCACCAAAGGTTACAGTACAACTCCTACTAACAGCCTCCAGATAATTGCTAGAAAAGCCCCCATGGATCTGTAAATCAAATACTATGCATTAAAATGGAAACTGAAACACGATAATGACATCACTATTGGGGATGAGAGACTTAAAAAAGACGATTTTGAATGGAAGATCCCTTGCACACTTATCCTGAACTGAAGTAAAAGAAAATATTTTTACTCTGAACTAGTGATTGCATTACTGGTAACCAGAATACTGGTAAATTAGGAAAATTTTATCTCAGTAAATTCATCGGTAATAAATTTTTTACCGGTATTTCAGTTAAAAAAAACCTCTTAACCCAATATTTATTTTCCTAAAATTCCCACAGGAAATACCCGTGGGAAGCAGATTTCCCTTTTGTCTAATCTGATACCATAGCGAGACAACAGTGCAGATGGTGATTGGTCATTCCATTTGTAATTTGGTTACTAAAAAGAATTTTTTAGTCTGTTTATTACTTGATTTTCTGTACTCCAAAAATGGGTTTTGTTTTTGGAGTCTAATACAGGAAAATAACCCAGAAAAATTCAACAAATATGTCACATGAAATATCCAGTAATGTTAACAAAAATATAATTTTGAATGGGATTGTAGAAATAATCAAGCACTTATCAGAAAATGAATCATGACCTGCGGATGTCATTGAAATTAGTTTAGACTCAAATTCTGGTGAGATGTGTTCATTGTTTACCACACCATGTTGACATGAGAACAAAGTGCACAATAGAAAAGTCAAATTTAACAATGAAAGAAAAATTGGACTTATTCATTAAACATAAAACAAGCTTAGTCACTGATAACAGTAATTTAAGTAAATTTAAAAGTGTGAAGGATAAAGTTAAGAAAGAAATTAATTATTTCTTAGAGCAAAAAGTACAAGAAATGTATCGTAAGAAGGTTTGCAATGCTCCAATGACAGTACGTCCAACTAGTATTGATTCCAAGAGAGCTTTTTCTAATGCAGTTCCATTGGTACATAAATTAGATCTAGATTAGATGACAAGAGCCTAAATGTTATAAATCCACACTACTCAACACTGGAATGCAGTTAATTATGTACCTGAAAGCTTGTTACCAGTGTGAAATTAACATCAAAGAACAAAAAACAGACTTCCACAAATGCTTTTTGAACCCTTCTTCAGGCGGCGCGAAAGAAGAACTGTTAAGGGTTCGAAAACATTTGTGGAAGTCTGTTTTTTCGTTCTTTGATGTTAATTTCACACCTGTAACAGGCTTTGAGGTATGTAATTAACTAAATGTATTATGTTTTTTAAGAGCCTACTTTCAAAATAAAGAAAGACATAATTAATAATCAGCATTATTTCAATGTCTGTTATGTCATAATAATTGCTATTACAAGAATGTTGTTTGTGTAAACTGATAGAAAACTTGAAAATAAATGGTTATTCAATAATTTGTCAGTAATTCAGATTCGTTTTAAATCGTTTGTTAACATGAATTTACTGGTAAATTACCAATAAACATAAACCGATAATTTGAATATTGTTACTGAATTAGCAGTAATGTAATACCCAATAAATTTGCAATCACTACTCTGAACCATTGACAGACAATCGTATAGACATATACACAGACGGATCTAAAATTGACAATAATGTTGGTGGCATTCATGTAACATATCATAAATATATGGAAATTGAGAGTAAACTTCTCAATTAGATGATACATGCAGTGTTACACAAGCAGAACTGCTGGCGATTGCCACTGCAATTGAGACTGTATTGCTAAATACCCTCATCATAACGTTAACATATATTCTGACAGTCATTCAGCTGTTTACATAATTCAGAACAATGATACTCACCCAATTACAAATAATAATAATACTATGCTACAAAATTCAAATTGTGCCTTTCCCTTAATTGACTGAGAGGACACCAGGGAAATATTGGCAATGAAAGAGCTGACGAATTAGCAAAGAAGGCAGCCACCAACCAAGAAAATACCATAATATGCAGCAAATTACCACATGTAACAGGATTCAACTCTATAAAAAAAAAAACTATATTTTAAAAGAATGGCAAATGTTTTGGGACAACTTTCATAATGAAACAACTTACTCATACTTACCAGACATTAAAAATTTCTACAAGATGAATTGGTTCAAAATCGATAACAATACAACTCAATTTATAACAAACCGTGACTGCTTTCAAAGCTCCTTACACAGGTTCAAAATTACTGATAAGTGCTCTATTTGTGACAAAACCGATGGAAGCGACCACTACCTGTTCAACTGCCCTATAGTCGAAAAAGAAAGGAAGGACTTACAGCAGATTTTAGGCTACAAACATATAGGCCATGTAATAAAAGCCTTCCCCTGCAAGACAAAGAAATCTATGCATCCTTCAAAACTCTTATAGACTTACATTTCAAATGGACTATAGTGCAAAAATTATACTGAACAGTGTCAGTTTTCTGGGAAGTTACCTAACCCTTTCATTGTGTTAAGTCCCATGCATTGCAAGTAGTGACAGAGTTCTTTCACTCTTGCCCATACCATTCATATTTATGTTATGGTGTTAAATTGTACAAACAGATGTTATACAGTATTTAGCATCTTTTTTGTACAATGATGACTGTATGTAGTTCACCACCCAGCTGTATGTACTGGGTATGTATACTTTGTCACTTGTATCTAATTAATAAAAAAAAGTTAACAAGGATTTATATTACAATAATTTTAAATAGAGTCAAAACTGAATTTGGTACTGCTGCTCATCATTATTTATCCTTCAATTTAGATTTAATTTCCTGTTAACTGACTTTTGGGATACTCTGTATATTTGAGTATTTTTCTATCTTTTTGCTACTAATTCTAATTCTTGGTTAGATAAAAGGTAGATATTGTATTACTTACTGATTGTAAAAGCTTAGTAGCATCACATTTAATTATAAACAGTTGGCAAAATTTACTAATTGATTGAATTATCTTATTATCATCAAAATCTAAAATTTTGATGATAATAAGATCCAGAAGTATTTTAACAGTCAGTTTGTATTAGCAAGACGTAAATTGTTGTGTATTTTGAATCAGATGAGCTAAGAAAATGATTTGTCATTATCAGGAGCAGTATCTACTTCAAACAGCTTATGTATATAATAAGATGTCAACAAGTTTGACTTATGATATTTGTTTTTCCAATATTCTAAAATTTAATCATATAAAATTATTGTTAAATATTTCAAAATATGACTTATATAACAAGAATTTCAAATGATTAATTTTTTACATATATTATTATAGCCCCCACCGTACAGAATCCTCCATCAGACGATATTATCTGAAGTTAGTTATGGTAAGTTATCGTCGTCAATAATTCGAAATGCTTCTGATGTTTTGCAACTTTAATCTTTGTTTTAAATTTTAAAATTTTTATATTGTTATTTAATTAATTTCTCAAAATACAGATTATTTATAACAGTAGATTACTATTAGCATAACTAGCATAAAGTTCCATGGTGGTGAAACTTTACTTGAGCCACTTCTAGACCCTTACCGTGGCTCCTGTACAGTCTACTTGTACAATTTACTTTTATGAAATTAAACATTTTATATAAAACACTGGTCTAATAAAGATTGTGGCTCTCTCATATTTCCTATAAGCAACGTATGGCTTTTGTTGTTCTTTTCCAGTGAATGGAGAGATAACTTAAGCCATTAATCTCCAACTAGTAATAGTTTATAAAAACTGGAAAGGTCAAAAAGTAGATATGAACTGTTTAGCATTAGTGAGGATCTATGATATGGTGTTTCTCATTTGCCTGGTCTTACCAGTAACTTGTCAAGGGAGCTGATTTTCCCTAGAGTAGCTACAGGTTTAAGCAAGTCAAGAAGATGCTTAAACTGGTAGCTGTTAAAACGGTAACTGGTTGTAAGCTGAGAAGGTTAAATTGTAGAATCATTTCTTTTTTCTCTTCATTTGGCATTTACATCTTTATCTTCTAGACTTGGGTTGTATCCAGCTGTTTGCATCACTACTGTAGAATATAACTAATACCTGTAATCAACTCTTATGCGATCTTGGGGCAGTTTGCTTGGCCTGTAGCAAAAAATAAAACAACCATACCATTAGCAAAGCTAGTTTACAGTATTAACCTTTATTTAGTAGGATTATCAACTTAGCTACTCACAAATTAATGAAGTTAGGAAAGAGAAAAGCTAGATACCAGATAAAGATGGGTGCATTTAGCATGTTAATCTTTCTAGTGTGTATACTTTGATCTTTCTGAATTGGATCACCTTACTAGTAGCTAAGTTAACAATAGTTTAATTAATTTATTGATTCAAAGATTATCAAATTCATTACAATGTAAATTTTTAAAATTTCAGTAGTGGCTTGTGCTCTGACCAGAAATGAAATTATGAAAGATTGGTTATGGTTAGAAACTAATCTGCTCGGAACTCTCGGTAAGTTTTGTGTAAACAATTAAATTGTCGTGGTTGTTGTAAATTGACATTAAGTGCCATTTTAGGAAACTTTGATACTGAAGAGGAGGCCATGGAGTTTGTAAAATGCAAGATAGAGAGTCTGTTGGCTCAGACGGGAGTGGACACAACCGTGTGCACGGAAGAAGAAAACCTGCAATTCAAAGCTAGCATTTCAAGGTTTTCAAAATTATTTAACATGCCAAAAGAAGAGAAACTTGTAAATTGTAAGGTTAATCGATAGGATTTTGAGGTGGCTCCACACATTCAGTATTTTTTTATTGCCAAATAATTGCCTTTCACTGAAGTATTTGTCACGTGGTGAACACACACATACATATGCGATTATTTGCAGATCATTGGTTCATTGTGGGAATTACGAATGTTTGTTCGAGATTAGTTTTTTGATTTGGCGCAATATACTGATAAGGAGGAGGAAATGGCAAATGCCAAATATTTGCCAAGCAAAATCATGAGTAAATCATCTCAGCCATTTGGTGTTGGCCAAAAATTTGCTTGGCAATCAGCAAATACTAAATGTGAAGAGTCACCTCTAGGATGAAGATTATTTTGTTGCTAACAGTCTTCTTGTCTTCTAGATTATTCTTGTAGTTACTGGAAAGGCCGGGTGCCTAGACAAGGTTGGATGTATCTGAGCGTCAATCATTTGTCCTTTTATTCGTATTTATTCGGCAAAGAGACAAAACTGGTCATTCGATGGGCAGATATACTGGCAAGTTTTACTAATTTATTTATTTCTGTGAAATGTTGTGCATATTAGGCTCATTAAACGAAATTATTTTCAGCATCTACAAAGAAGTAATTCTGTTCTTTTCCCAGAGAGCATCAGAGTGTCAACTAGAATGAAAGACGTAAGTTTTATTTAATAAAAAAGAACTGTTGAAGTATTAATGTGTGATACAAAATACAGGGTGGTTTGAAAGTTAGTTAACAATTATAAAGACTAAATTTCTGTTATATTCAAATGCTTAAATTTATATTTTGTATCATCCTTTCATCAGTTTAGTAGTGTCTAAGCCTTTGGTACTCACTTTTATCAATATTCACTGTTTTATCAATATTCAGGATAAAACAGGATGGAGGTGCATAAAGTGGATTATATTCTAAGACCTTCAAAATGTATTGCAGAGGTGGTTTTTTTTCTGTTGGAGAACAGCATCAGTTTAGTAATGGAAAGACGTTCTAAAATTGGTTTATGATTCATATTCACAAGCATACCTATAACACATATTACATGGTTAATTGACTTCTGAGCCACTCTTTTTGTAAAATTATTCTTATTTTTTCATGTATAAATTAATGGTAATTTAAACAAAACAAATACTAGACAAGAAAGAAATTACAATGAGAATTTTTAAAATTATTGCTTTATTTTCAATTGTAATAAGTTTTTGTTCATTTCAGTACTACTTTTCCATGTTTCTTAAAACTAGCGAAACATTTGCTCTGATGGAACAGCTAGCAAACATAGCAATGAAGCAGTAAGTAAACAAGTTTTGTTACATTATTGAATAATTAGATTTTTTTTTATAAATAAATAAATCCTTTGATTCTCTCAAGGTTGATCTGTGAAGAAATCTTTTCAACGGATACTGAACTTGTACATAAGTTAAGTAAAAACGTGCCAAAGAAACCGTCCTTTTTGAAAAGAGATTTGGATGCCAGAGCTCATAGCGAAGCGTACAGGTAGTGCTTTTATAGAGTAGAGTATCAGGTTGAGTTTTAATTTGTGTAAGTTGGTTAGTACTTTATAAGTCTATGTCAAAGATATACAATACAATCCTTTATATGAAGTTTTTGGAATATCTCAAACGGTGCAGATTTGATCTGCACCATTTGAGATATTTAGTGTGGAAATACAAGTATTTGAGAGTATTAATGTGTGAAAAGTCCACTAAGTAGTGTATTGGCAGTTGTTTGTCCTTGCTTGGTTTTTTTTTTATTCAAAGATATGGAATTAATAGAGTTATGTACAAAACTATTATTAAAATAAGTGTACATTAAACTGTTTGATCCTATGGCAGAAATTGTTATTAATGAAGAAGTGTTTAGGTTGGGTACTGAGGCATCTTTTATGACAGTTTAATAACTCAATAGAGCTGAAAACATTTCTTAGCTGATAAATATTATTTGGTTTTCAATGCTGTGATGTCCTGCTGCAAAATGAACTCGGAAGAGAGTCAATGGAGACAGAATGTTTTTATTATAAACACAAAATGACAGAAATTTACAGTAAATCACAGAAAAAACATATTTCAAGCAAAACAATTTGTATCTGCAATTCTTCCAAGCAGATGGTGGTCAGAAGAACAAAATGACTGTCTCTCTCTCTCTTAGTAAAAAAATCTCTTGTACAAATTTTGTTTTAAAATCAGATTGTTTTAAATTGCTTCATTCTGTAAGGAAAGCCTTTCTCCAAAGGCTTTTTCCTTTCTCCAAAAACACTAAATTTCTTCATTCTGTAAGGAAAGTCTTTCTCCAAAGGCTTTCCTTACAGAATGAAGAAATTTAGTGTTTTTATTGTAATTAATCTACACATTATACCTAAAACACTTAGCTTAAAATCATGAATCTTCACAAAATTTTTATTACACTAGTCTATATTGGGAACAAGCAGGTGAAGCTCATGGGGTAAGTCAATAAAATAAGTTGGGCTGGGCCAGGGAATAAAATAGAAACAGTGGCACTAGGAATTGATGAATTGTCGCAACATTTTTGATCAATCAGGCAAAGTCCACAGGGCAAACAAAAAGTGGCTTCGTAACCATGGAAGTATAATGTTTTTCTTTGGGACATTCGAGAAACATGTAACATTTGATTGATTGAAAAAAAATAAATGTTTGTATTGTTTTGGAATCTGTAGGTGATTCTATGTTTCTGATTTTTATGGAAAAAATGTGAAAGGAAAGTTTGTTTTTTTATGTGATTTGAATAAAAATTGTTTTTTATTCAAATCTCTTAAAGTGAGGATCAAATTTTCCTAATGTCCTCATATAAAAATAAAGGAAAGAAATAAAATCATAGTTTGGATGATGACAAATATTACAAGACAAGGACGGTCAACAATTTGACACTTATATAATTAGCGTAATAAATAAGAAAAACATCAGTCATTTCTAAGTATTTGTAATTAATTCAGGAAGTCTATTTATCTTTTAACATTTACATGCAATTATATTATCAGGATGACATTTCGTCTGCCATGCATCGAGAAACTCGATGGAAGCACTGAATGCACACTTTGGACACCTTACAATAAGCAGCACGTGTGGGGGAAATTATATATTTCTAGCAATTATATATGCTTTGAGAGTCGGGCAAGTAGATTTGCACGTTTTAATTTAATCATTTACCATTTTTAAGTTTTAAACAATAATAATTGTGTTGCTGTTCTCTATTTTTTCAGGTGAAAGGTCTAGTCTCTGTAGTCATTCCTCTGCGCGAATTATGTTTGGTCGAGAAAATGGATAACAGCACTAACAGTCCTGTCGTACAGGATGCAGTGTTGTTGACGACCAGAAGAAAAGTAATGCTTTTTCAATAATAATAATAATAATAATAATTTTTGTTTGATTTAATTATTAAATTACTATTTGATAAATTCCAGACAAATTTCTTATTTGCGCTGTTGTCGGACAGAGATTTCGTTGTGGAAAAAATATCCGAATTGTTGGCCAGGATACCTGTGACAAAAGAGTAAGCGTTAATCGATAAATTAAACGTTTCCTTCCCCTCGAACAGTTGCAATTTATTTATCAGATAATTTTAAATTGTTTCATTTCTTTCACTTAAGGATTGTTCTTTTGTAAGTTATTTGTAAATTTTTACTTAGATATGTTTTAATAAGAATTTTTTTTCAAGTTTTTATATTTTTTTTATATTATTATTATTATTGTTTTATTGCAGGAGATTTATAATGACTAATGGAAGTGGAGATAATTTGTCTATGAGTTCTACTGACCAAGAGACGTCAGAAAGTAAGATATATTTTCTCATAAGTTTGCTTGGGTTGGAAAATCTTTTGCTCTAAACGAGTCGTAGAAATATCGGTGATGAACAAGGCAATTTGAGTCTCATATGTAGGCAAAAGGTTCATCTTATTAAGCAGTTATTTATAAAAGTTGCTGACATAGGCTGTATTTAAGTACTATATAACTAAATACACAAGATAAGAGTAATTAACTGAGTATATAAGATAATATAGCGGTACCTCAGGATATGAAATTAATCTGTTCCGAAACTGAGATTGTATCATGAAAATGTCGTAAGGTGAATCATTTTTCCCCATACGATTACACGTAAAACCAAATAATTCGTTCCAACACAAAAAACACACTCAAATTAAAGCTAAGTAGTACATTAAAAAATAATAATAACTATAGTAAGGGAAACACTGATATTTATACATTTACAACTACAAAATGCATTTTGTAGTTGTAAATGTATAAATAACCATAATAGAATAATAATTGATTAAAAAAAAAAAAAAATGTAGTTTTATTTGCACTTTACCTTTGAGGATAGACAATGTGGAGGAGCAAACTGGTGGCGGAAGAGAGGGAGAAGGGAAATGATACTAAAACTTAACTTACATAACATAATGTAACAATAACTTAAAAAAGATTTTTAAAAAATTAGTGTTGTTTTTATATATTTATAGTTTTTTAAAATTTTTATTTACTGAGTTTTGTTTTCTTTCCTTCACTTCCACCAGCACTTTCACTGGATACAGGTTGCTTGGTAAAATATCTATCTAAAGAAGTTTGGCTTTGCCTACTTTTTAAAATGTTTCTAAAATGACTTAGACAAATGTCATTACTCCGAGCAACAATACGGCCAGTGTGAACCTTTTCGGGATGTTTCTTTTCAATAAAATCGGTCACTTTCTGATAATACCTCAAGATTTTCTTTATCGAGCGAGATCCTTCCACGATGAAGCAAACATGCGGACTGAGACCGATGAACAGAAGGGAATAAAAAATGGTGTTGCGAACTAATGTAACATCGTATGGTGAGTTTTTGTTCGTATCGTGGAGCAAAAATATGTTTGAATTTCATGTCGTATCCTGAAAATTTTGTATGCTGAGACGTTCGTATCCTGAGGTACCACTGTACCACAATGCTAATAAGATGAACATTATAACTTTTAAGGAAACTTAACAACAAATGTTGCAACTATGTTTAGATTTTCATTTTATTAGGTAATTGGAAACTTCAACCAGCTTTGCTGACTTATTTTTACAAAGATGATGCTTCTGAAATAAATGCCAAAGAAGCTGTTAAACAACATCTCTGGAATATTCATTTTGCCGAATATGGAAGGTTTGTATTGTTTTGATATATACTTACCGACAACATTGGTAAAAAAATATTCATTATCTTTATACTGTTTATTTAAAATTAATATGTTGTTGCATAGGAATTTTCTATTATGCTTATAACTTTCCATTTATTTCCATTGTTATGCTCACTGTTAGATTACATATAGTGTAATACTAAATTCATAAATAATCTGTACATCTACTCCTCATAGTACTTATAAACATTGTAAGTCTATTTATGTAGTTTAAATGTATAAATAAGCATTTCAACAGTCAAATTAAGTTGTTTGCTTAAAGTCAGTAGGAACACAATTTTAATTTATTGTCAAAAATGTAATAAGCTTGAGATTAAAGACAAGAATAATATAGAAGATTCTTTGTAAATTTATTTGATTCAGTATAGTGGAAATCCATAGAAAGACTGAAAGAGGAACTACATTAGAGACTTAGATGTTTACTTTTGTGGATAGAATTGCTAAAGATTTATGAAGCATGATCAATAATCAGATAGAAATCCAAGAATATTGCAAGTTAGGAGGATTGTTATCTTCATTGTAGAAAGACATTGCTGGAAATTTACAGGCAGACAATTTTTACTTTCTGGCTATTAGATATAACAGAGAGAAAGTATGGCGATTGGTCAAAAAATGACCTCCAAGATTTTTACATTTTTGAACTTAGGACATGTTGAAACTTTGAGAAATGCAAAAAAATTTGGGGTTTTTTTCTGTAAATATGGATGTTAGTGTGTGTGTGTGGAGGGGGTAAGAGTTTGTTTACCCTTTTTGAAGCTTAATAACTCCTGTACTTTTTGTTGAAAATTTCTCAAATTTTGCAAGAAGGTTTGTTTATTAGGGAGATTGATGCTATTAAATTTTGGTGGTTAAACATTAAGGGGTGGGGAGATAAACAGAGTCATATCATATCTTGAGTAAGGTTGTACTTAATAATGATTTTACTTGTTATTAGCATTTACAATTTCTTACAAAATCCATCCCTCTCCTCAAAATTAATCTGTTTGCCTTTTTATAATAATAAAAAATATAAAAAGTGTTTTTAAGAAAATATCTTAACAGATGGTACCAATGGGAAAATTAACCAACTTGTGGTTTTTTTTCTGTAACTCTTCAGCTACTAGGACATCTACAGGTACTCCTCACTTTATGACCTACGACTACGTTGTTAAGCGAATTGGTCAATAAATGAGGAGCTTGCAGCCATCTATAGGATTGTTGTAAAATTATAAAAATTATGCAACAAACTTCAAATTTATTCATAAAAAGACGTGCATATGTACTGTACATATTATCATTTGTTTATTTGGTTATCTGGATCTGTAGAGGTTTTTCTCCAGGTAAAGGAGATGACAAAGATGAAATAAAAGTTGTACCTTCAAGGGCGGAGGTCTTGGATGTACAACTTTATGTTAAAACATTCAACTTTATGTTAAAACATTCAGTATTAGGATCCATAGCCTCAAGTTCCAACATAGCCGCATTAATTTTGGAGAACATACCAGCTAACCCATGTTCCATGAATTTCTTTTTCACTTCTTCAGTTATTTCGTCTTCTTCCTCTTCCAAATACTGCATTGCTTCTAACTCTATTAAATCTTCATTTGTTAGCTCTCCATCGGCATAATCCACTAATTCAGCAATGTCTTCCACTTCAACATCTAAATTAAGCGCATTGGCAAAGCCAGCAATTGTTTAAATTACATCAAACTGACTAAAAACATCATAGCAAGACTATACTACACTCAGTGAGCATGTCACCAATCGCCGCTGATCGACACTCAAGCTGAGAAAGGGGATTTCCCGAATTGCAGGTCAAAACTCGATTGGTCATAAGTGCAAGTGGTCATTAAGCAGATAGGGTCGTAAAGTGAGGAGTACCTGTATTTCAAATCAAATTGTTTATCAGAGAGTTAATGAGAGTGATCTTCATTTGATAAAACCAATAGTTTGTCTTGAACCTTTTCTCAGAAACTAATGCATATACCACTGTTACAGGAGCTCAGTCAAGTGGATTCAGCAGTTCTTTTGTAAATAAATCAAGATTCATTATACAGATTGAATTTTGATGCATTTTATCTAGACTGAACAAAGGATCTTTCTGTTACCAAAGAATGAGACCTTTTGATAAATTTTGTTCTGGTTACAGGTTGAATGGTAGTTGTGTACCATTAAATATGTTTAAAATGATAATGTTGAATGATAGTTGTGTACTATTAAATATGTTTAAAAGAAGAATCTTGACTGTTAAACATTCTTATGTAAGGCTTTCCCACATGCTGTTTGGTTTTAATTAATTTTTTTATTTAATAATAACTCACGATGCAGAGTTTAGTCTGTTACAAGAGTGAGGATGTTGGAATATGGATTGTTAAATATTTTTCTGGATTAAAATGTAATGAAGCTATGCCAGATTGTTTTAGGAAAATAGATTGCCACTTGTTGACTTTATCCCAGAACACACTATTAGTAAAGTTTTCCCCTTGTTCAAGGTATAATTTGTTGTCTGCAAAGCTGAAAAATAATTTTTTAATTAGTGTGACTTGTTGTTGTAAGAATTGTTGGCTGTGAGGTAAATATATTCTCACTTAGCCTTTAGCATTGATGGAATCTGACATTTTAGAATGCAGTCCAATGCTTTTTATAATCACAAGGTAGCCGAAAGGAGGACTTATCATTCTGTTAATTGTAATGTTTTTAGTTTGGTGTAGTGACTATATGGAAATGATTAAATTAATTTTATTCAAACTTTCATATGTTTGTTTTGTTACAAACTGTAAGATCGGATGCCACCCTTAATGCCATTGAAGAAATGATTACGAGTCTTGTCCATCGATTGACGTCCATATAACAGAATTGCAGTTTGTATAAAAAAGTAAAAAAACAATTCTATGTAAAGCTGTATATAAATAATCAACTGACCTTTGGATTTTTAGCCATTTTCAATGGTCATAATTAGGTTGACATTTTCTGGTCTTACCCATTAGGTGTCATGATTCTATGGACTAACCTTTTTTGACCTTTATTAAGATCATCTTCATTTGAAAGCAGATAACTTTATGGTTTTTATATCTAGTCTATATTAAAGATCATTATTTTTCAATTTAATTTGATATATAATATGTAACTATTTGTTGAAAATATTTAATCTGCAATAATTTGATGTTTATACTAATTTGCATATTTGTATTTACATTTTAAAAGAACAAAATGTTAAATTATTTAATAATAATAGTAAAAACTTCAAAGAAAAAAAATGGCAGGAAACCTTTTATTCTGAAAAAATTTGATAAAAGTTGCAAAATAGAAATATCAATTTGAAATTTCATGTGAAATTTCAATTTCACATGAAATTTCAAATTTCATGTGAAAAATCAATTTGAAATTTCATGTGAAATTTCAAATTGATTTTTCTATTTTGTGAATAGATGGAGCTAGAAGTATAATACTTACAAAAGGATGATTGCCATAGGAGATGCAAGCAGGCACATTTAGACTAAAGATTACGAAATTACTGGTACATTCTGGGGTCAAAGGTCATTCCCATATCTTAACCAGAAAGTGTTAATACATTCTAAAAAGGAAAACAAAATAGAATATATATTTCAAAAACAAAGAACAGTGCACGTGAGTGGACACTTGCTGCACATGTGGAGGTGGCCACTTGTATGGTAAGAACAAATTAAATAAACTCTAAGAATGAAAATTAATAAAATACATTAAGTATTGGATTCTCTCGAAGAGTTTTCAAATAGTGATTTCCATTCCAAAGAGATGGCATAAGCATCCTGGTAGCTTATGGCAGTAGTATTTATTTACTCCTTAATCACTCAGCAGTGACTGACAGATATATCCGTCAAGGGTAATCGTGTGGCAGTGGTGAAGGGCAGATATATCCGCAAAAGAATTGAGGATATTGCCAAAAACTACCACGAAAAAAATTCACATAAAAAAAAAGAATTATGTAACAATAAAAAAAGACTTTTCTTTACTAGACATAACTGTTTATAAAATCTTTTTTTAAAATGGTAATGAGATAAAACACGTGGAAAAATACTTAAAAATTTTCCCACGTTTATTCTCCATTACATAGGGATAGCATCATACCTGACTAACCCACTGCTGAAAGGTTAAGTGTTTCTTATTGGATTTTTCTGTTTTGCTATTGATTCAATAAACATCCAGTTTTTTGTGTGCTATTTAATACAACATTGAAGTTTCTATCATTGCAAATCTATCAGCCAGAAAGCAATTTTTGTCTTTAAAGTCAATTTTCCACTTGACAATTTTCAACTCAACTCACACCAAATGATATTTATGCCAGAGATATGCAACTCGAACTTCAGATGTGTTTCTCGACTTTGTGTCACTCTAAATCGGTGTTCTGCAACCAGTGCGCTGTCACAAGGTGAAAGGTGTGACATGAACTTTTACATATTCTATTAATTGTCATGTTTTATTTATATATTTTTATCACAGTTGCTGTGTTTCTTATGCTTGTATTTCATTCTCTGCCGCAGCACTGATGAAATAAGATGATTGTTTATTCTTTATTACAAGCCACATGAGCAGGTGATTATTACAAGCAGGTTTGGAGCTGGAGGTGGGCGTTGGGTGCCATCTCTTATCTAAATTAATAATTTAATAAATAATTTAGACCTTCTGGTGGAAGATGGCTGACCTGGGGGGCTTGGACCTGCAGCCTCTGCTTGCCATGTGGTGTGCTGCCAATTGCGCCACCCGGGCCCCGAGTCGGCCTTCATTCGTTTCCGGAAGTATTTGAATTTCGATGTGGCCTTCCATGGTTGCTGGTGGCACTGGCTGAGGATGACCCTTGCATCAACAGCCAATGAACATCTCCTATGTGGCACTCAGCCAGCGAGGTATATATATACATATAATACACATCTCAAGCCCAATGAGTTATTACAAGCCACACATTTTTATGTATTCTAAGAAATTAAATGTAAAATAAATTTGCTTACAGGTGTTGATGTCTGTTTAATAATAATAATAGGTTAGTGGCATTATGTAATTCTATTAATAGTATCATTTCATATGTATTTTAGGATAATAACATTTTGGTGCCGTGTTGAGTCATGGGTGTGCTGCAAGTAGAAAAAGGTTGCAGAACACTACTCTAAATAACACTTGTCTGGAAATGCAAAGTATAAACCATTATAAGTAATTAAATTAAATTTTAATGTCTGTGCACTTCCCACAATAATAGATAAACGTTCTACTTATTTGGAATGAGTTTGTTAATTCTCAATAATGGTAGGTGTAATCCTGACGTATCAAATTGGTTATCTTGATTCGATATAGGAACCTCACAAATATTGGTGGGATTGTAATGAGGCATTAATAGAAAATGACTATGTGCAAACTTGATACTATTTAGCAGGGTTGTGGAGTCGTGTAAAAATCTAGCGACTCCGACTTTTCCTTACCATTCGACTCTGACCAGGGACAGACTTGTTACCAAAAGAGACACAGAAATTCTGATGTCATCACGTGACCTCAGAATAAAAGATTCAATAAATAGAGTTCTAATAAAGATAATAAAGATAGAACATAGAAACTTTTTATTCTGAAGCTAAAAGACTCCTCTAAGTAATGACACAGTCAATATATAAATATGTATTCGATAACTTTTACTTTTCCGGCTTTTATAACAGAGGAAAAGTGTAGTGCTCAGACAAAAAATGACCCCTCCGAAATTTTTACATTTTTGGACTCAGGACACCTTGAAATTTAAGATATCCATAAGATTCAAGATTTTTTTCTATACAGTCGACCTCCCTATAACACGGGTTCATATAATTCGGATTCCTATATGATGGCGAAAAAATTGCGACAGTATTTGTACAAACTCGATAAAAAAAACTCGTATAATTCGGTAAAACGTTATCGCCGACTCGTGTTGTGACAGGATTGGTTGAATCTGGACCAATAGCAGATATTGTACAAATTGTTGAGTTTAAACAAGCAGCAGACCTACTAAAAACCATTTATTATTTAACGGCCATAAAAATTATATTTATATTAATGTTGTCTTTAAAGTTCAGCAAATTTTTCATAAAAAAAATACTTTATCAGGAAGCACGCAAGCTCAATTCAATGACAAGCTTCACGATGAAAACAAGCTTAAGTAATGGCGTAGTCGAACGGTGCACACTCGGTAAGTAATCCTACAATTTTTTGTTTATAGCATAGTTTATATGGATTATTCCCAAAAAGTTAAACGTATTTTGGAAATGTTGAGTTGAATTAGTCTAGAATCGATTAATTTTATGGAAGAAAACTTTTCAAACAGTCGTAGTCTGTAAACTGCATACGTGCCAGGCTGTGATTGGCTCATGTACTCAAGCACTCTTAGAATATCAATTTCATAAAAAATGGAGCATATCTGCTGTGTTATAGGGGAGTTGACTGTATGTATGGATGTTAGACTGTGTGTGTGAGGCATGATTTTGTTCACCCTGTTTGAAGCCTAATAATTTCTGTGGTCAGAGTGGTTAGAATCGGAGTCAGATGGTTTAACGCAGGAGTTAATTATTAAGCATCAAAGTGAACTAAATCATGTCCCCATACACATTCTAACATCTCAGGCAAGAACATCTTAACGTGTTTTACTGTACTATTATAAAATGACAAAAAGCTTACTTTGAGGGTAGAGACAAGTTTTATTTTTTTTTTTAATTTTGAACACTAATAACGAGTAAAATATTCATTAAGAGATATGACACATGACTCCTTTTATGTCTCCACCCTGTTGACCTTGAATTAAGAACCAACGTTTCATAGTATTAATGCCCATTTGTACACAAGCTACAGTGCCACATTTTGTTTCTTAAACTTTACCCATTCTGAGATATTGTTTAATATCTCAGAACAGAACATAAACAAATTAAACAGATTAGACACCAACATACATGCACATGAATTTCCCCTTTTATTGACTTTTTAGAGGGTTCAGGAGGTCTCCAAACATGTAGATTTGAAAAAAAAAACTTTGAAGGGTCAAATTTGACATGATTCCAATACTTTTCTGTTTTATGTACATAAGTTGGGAAGTAAAAAGGAGTTGGAGTTGACAGATAATTTGAAGACTCCGACTCTGGCTAAAACACCAAAACTCTACAACACCGACTCCGACTCCACAGCCCTGCTATTTAGGGAACTTCTAAGTTCTGGTAAGGAAATGACTTTTTTATCTTTAGAGGAATTTGTACATACAGAACAAGTAAGACTAGAGAATTGGTGTTGAAAGGAATTCCAGACAAACTGCGAGGCGAAATATGGCTGCAGTACAGCGGTGCTGTTAACGAAGTACGAGTCAGAAACAGAGTTTTTAATATTATTACTTGTCGTGTAATTAACGGATTGGTTATTTCTGTAGATGGAAACAAATCCAGGGTATTATAGGTGGCTAGTGGATCAGTCGTTGGGAAAATCAACGCTGGCCGCTGAAGAGATTGAAAGGGATGTTCACCGATCTCTTCCCGAGCATCCAGCCTTCCAGTCTTCAGTCGGAATTGATGCTCTGAGGCGCGTTCTGACCGCTTATGCCTGGAGAAATCCTAACATTGGTTAGCTATATATTTTATACATTAAAAATTTTTTGCCATTTATATAAAGTGAATTAAATAAATGACTTAATGTACAGGTTACTGTCAAGCGATGAATATTGTTACGTCCGTTTTATTGCTTTACGCATCCGAAGAGGAATCGTTTTGGTTATTAGTTGCCCTCTGTGAAAGACTGTTACCTGATTACTACAACACAAAAGTTGTTGGTGCACTTATCGATCAAGGTACGTTAGTTATATTTTACATTATGCTTATGATAAAACTCCATTTGTATGTTTTTTGAGGAAACCAAGAAAAATGTACAAATGAAGCCACTAATTAATTGATTTCAGAATAAATTAGTTTTCACAAAAGTACTATGTTGCACAGATTACACTCTGTATGTTCCAGTGTACATCAAACACCATATTGGCAAACTCATTACAATATGCTAAAATATGTTCTGATATTGACTGATGAGTTCATCAGTGCACTGACTGTTGCTTACTACACCCATTGGGTCATGGATACGATAGCTCCGACAAAGCAATACTGCTATCTTTGCGGTTATAACATCATTTTTACTACTCATCTGAATTAATGCAAAGTTATTTTGACAAAATAGGTCTGCAAATTTCAGTATAGCACCATTCGCTTCCACTGTCTTGTTAGATTGCCTGATGTTTCAGTAAAAGCTTATTAAACCTTTTGCCAGTACATTAGTGGTACAGTACAAAGTCTGATGTACACTGGAATGTACCCACTGTATGTTTGAATTTGTGTGTGTAATCCTGAACAAAAATTTCAATTTACTACACATGTAATACAGTTGAACAGCATACAAAAGGAAAAGTAAAAAAGTGTGAAATCAAGTCATGTACTTTTAAAAAATTTGCTCAAATGTTCGACTTCTCAACTGGTGGAGTGATTTGCTAATGAGATTCTCAATTGTATTTATTAATATTAATTTAATACTTTCTTTGTTTATAATCACCAGGATATTACTGGTATAGAATTCAATAAATAAATAAATAAGCAATTACCTATAAACCAGCAGTTAATTCTCTTTTAAACAGATGTTTTCCTCCATCTTTAATGGTCATCATCAGGTTTCTATATATTGGAATGTTGTAAAAGAACACACATTCCAAAAATTTAAAAATTGCACATCGTGAAGAAACGCTTATGCTCAATGTTGCATTTAAAAAAATTAGTCTTTCAACTGGCTTCCTATTTTTAAAAAAATACGATGATTTATATAAATTGTAAAGACAAACTTGACAATGATTTATTTTACGTCAAAGTATGCTCTCCACACAGCTGCTAATGAGTCCATTTCTTTAAAATTGATTGCTGTTTTCCTCTCAAATGCTTTAAATATCTCCAGCTGTTTGAGATATTTACACATTTGGTGCATCAATATGTATAATACCTTCTTTAACTGCAGTATTAGTATCGGAGTTGATTTTAATTATTTTTTCTTTTGTAAAGTTAATAAATTTGACTTTCTTTTTATGTCTGATGGAAAAAAATGACAAATTTAGTAATGTTCTCTATTGTATGTCAACACTGTGTATGAGAGCCAATTCTTATAACTGAAGTGTTTGATAATGGAGAAAGTACAATGCATAAAACATTTAATGTAAAATTACGAAAATCTACAATCAAAAAATGTATAAATGGGTTTGACTGCATTTTAATGTTCTTGTATTGTTATCTTTCATTTTTATTAAGGTGTTCTTGAAGACCTAACAAAGGATCATTTACCGGAATTGTACACTAAATTAGAACCTCTTGGCGTATTATCTATGATATCCCTGTCTTGGCTTCTGACTATATTTTTAAGGTAGATGAATTATAATAGTCATAATAATTTTCAATATAGTCGGTAACCTGAAAGTGTATTTGTCATTTGTATTTAGTGTTATTCCATTCGACGCGGCAGTGAATATTGTTGATTGTTTTTTCTATGATGGAGCAAAGGTCAGATTACTTTGATTCATTTATCATTATATACTTAGTTTGTAATAATATATTTATAAATTCAGAAACGCTTTTTATAGGTAGTCTTTCAAGTCTCACTCTCCGTTCTCGAAGCGAATCAAGAAGCATTAATGAATTGCAAAGACGATGGAGAAGCAATGACCGCTCTCTGCCAATATTTAGGAAACATTACGAATGCCAATGCCACACTTCCTCATATGGTGCATAGGAATACTTACTTACCTGCTAATATAAAGAGTTCAGTTGTAAGTTTAAATTCTATTTAGTATTCTGCCTAAAAAAACAGTAAGTTTAAAACTAATACATTTTTAAATTAGAAAAAGGTCGATATTTCCGAACTTATATATGAATCGTATGCAAAGTATGGATTCATATCATCAGGAATGATAGAACGTCTTAGATTGAAGCATAGATTAAGAGTTGTACAGGTATTTCTTTGTTTTACACTTATATAATGGGCAATAAAATGAAAAGTGTACTTGCGAGGAGTAGACTTAGCATTGCTAAGAACCTGCCAGGTTTGTTATTACCTTGCTACAAATACAGGGTCTCTGAAAAGTTCCTGTTGTACTTGTGTAAAGTTTTGATAAAAGTGGAGTTTTACATATAAACAACAATGCCACAAACCCAATTTTTGATTAAAGTCGCTTGTAGACAAATTACTTATTAACTTAGCCATATTACAGCCTGGTAATTTGGCTGATCATCTGACTTGAATTTTTAAACATGATATTGCAATTTCTCGTATGGAAATGACAGAAATGTTCCCCAAAATCTGGGGATAAATGTCCAGAGACCTAGCAGATAAGATTCTATGAAAGAGTTTGCAATTGACAAAGAAGTCTTCCAAAAACTGGAACATCTATGAGTGAGCAATAATGCTAACTACTGCAGAGTGGAGGCATGGGACATACAGAGTTTGTCCGAAAGTAATGTAGTGAGTCTATTAGAAGACATTTATTGATCCAATTGGTACATTACATTAAGAGGTCTCAAAGTAGGCTCCTCCTGCGTCGATACATCGCTTCCAGCGAGATTTCCAGGCATCAAAGGCATCATGGTAAGCCTTTTCTGAAATGTCCTTTAGAGCCTTGGTACAAGCTTCTTTGACTTTGTCAACTGTCCCAAAATGATGTCCTTTCATGGGAGTTTGCAAGCATGGGAACAAAAAGTTGGGGGAGCCACGTCAGGACTGTGGGGCAGCTGGGAAACTGTTGGTACTTTTGAATTGGAAGCGAGTCACAAGGAAGGTGGTGTGGGCCAGTGCATTGTCATGGTGAAGTTTCCAATTGTTCGCGATGTCGGGCCGGACACGATGAACCCTTTGTTTGAATCTCTTGAGCACTTCCATGTAGAATTTGGCATTGACGGTTACACCATGTGGAACAAACTCATGGTGGACGAGCCCCCTGATGTCGAAAAAAACAATGAGCATTGTCTTGATTGACTTGCTCATTCTGGCCTTCTTGGGGCAAGGAGATGCCGAGGTATGCCACTCGGCACTTTGCCTAGTGGCACACCTCAGCACACTAGTGGGGATCACTTTCTCACAAAGTCCCAAAGTTCACATGTTTCAACTCAGTGCGATTTTTGGTCGTCCATTAACACTTTGGGCACCAGCTTCGCGCACACTTTTCTCATCTGCAGATTGTTTGTCACAATTTCATGAACAGTACTTTTTGGAATGTTTAATGTCTGTGCCATTAAACGAACACTAAAATGACAGTCTGAGTTCAAGAGTTCAGTCACGTGCATCACATTTTCATTGGTTGTGGTCGTTGATGATCTTCCAGCGTGAGCTTCATTGCTGACCTCTTCATGGCCTTCAACAAATGTCTTGTGCCACCGGTAGACTTGCATTCCAATAAACAATCATCACCAAAGGCCATCTTTATCATGAGAAAAGTTTCCACTGTGGACTTGCCGAGTTTCATACAAAACTTGATGGCAATCCTTTGCTCATTTGAGTGCTGCATCGTGGCTTGCACGGGAGACGAAAACAAGGTTCACAAAAATGTCTGTCCTTACTCTCCAGATGGTTGGAGGCAATTCAGCAACCAGGCATGCGTAACCTGACTCCTCCTTCCACCAATCCCTACTGCTCCGAGCACACTGTGACATGTATTTGCTTCACAGTAAAATTATTGACATTACTTTTTGGACAAACCCTGTATGAGTTAGGTCTTTTGTACAATGCCACATGTATAATTTTAATGCCATTACAAATTTTATGCTGCACAGTACTTTTCAGACACCTTGTAACAAGAAGCACTTAAATGTTGAATATTTATTTGATATGAAATTTGGGAACAAAATTTGAAATTCTTCACTGCTGTCACCAAGTCTACTCTTGGTAAAAACTGTTTGATTATCCTATATTTTCTGTATTATATTATTTTTTCAAATATATTTATTATTAATTAGAATTTGGAAGAAACTGCAATGAAAAGCACAGTGCGAAGCGTTTTGTCTGATAATTTCATTAGTAATTCATTCACTCCCGCAGAATTACAGGAACTATTTACAGTAATGAAGGTATGATAGAAATGTTTGTAACTTAAATTTTGAATTGTTGACTAAGAAAGGAACTGATTTTTATTTTTAGGAAGAACAACTGAGTCAACAGTATTGGGGTAGAGGCTCGATTGTCACATGTCAAGAAAAATATGATCCGACTCTGCCATTTTACGAAATGTATCGCTTAGATTTCGAACAGTTCAAGCGCTTTTTCACGCTCCTTTCGCCCTGGGGACATGGTCAAAAATACGAATATTTAGCTCTGAGAATATACAAGGTTCAAAAGTTTATCTTTCTGCATACAAATTGTGAATTTTTGAGGAAGTTTTTATAATTTTGTTTTATTGGTGTACATTTTAGGTAATGGACGAGAATCAGGACAACCTGATTAATTTTCGTGAATTGGTTCAAGCGTTCGCACTGATGTGTCGAGCCGATCTGAACGAACGCGTGAAATTGATATACGTGGCTCATTTAGTACCTGGGATTCAAGATTTTGACATTGTCTCTCCTGGCGGTTCAGGTAAGTATATCAAGATAGTTTTAGAATTTTGTTATAATTTTCATTAGAAGAATTATAAATGTACTTTAAATCGAGGTGATCACATCCACTCTGCTTCCTTTCTGTTAAATAACCTTTCTTAGGCACTTAAAATTAATGCAGTTGTCTCTTCTGTAGTTGCAGATCCTTCTAGCTTTTCCCAATCTTTTTTTCTTTAAATTTTGTTAAATTCACTATTATTAAATTTTTCTTTCAAGAAAGACTAATTTACTAGTTTAAGTTTTAACGTTTTATTTTCCTTTCCGAGCGATAAATTCAATTCCATGTTTTTAATTATATTTTTGGTTCTGTAATCTAACTCTAACCTGCTAAATTATCTATTTAACATATTAATAAAATCATAAAATTTCTCATTCTAATATAAAGAACTTTCCCTATTGCTTTGATTAACAACGAATCTGAGTATAACCAAAATACTAATTGCCATCAGTGGATAAATTATTCTTGTATTAATATAATGAAATATCTTTGCAGACTGTTTTACAAGAGCATATTTTTATTTGTTCTTACCAAACTTTATCAGATTATTCTAAATTAGTTTTCAAAACTCAGTTTATTGGTCGCGTGGTTGTACAGCAATATGCAGTAGCCTTTGTTATCCACAGTTTTGGTTACTTGTGGTTAATCACAGGCTAATTGATTACCTGCAATTCATCACTAGTTAATTGGCTACCTGCAGAAAATATTAAAAGGATAATTTCGGAAGTAAATAAGTGTGTATCATTCCAAGTAGCATGACAAAATCTTGGACAGTTTACATTCTGAGCAAGATGACTAATTTGTCTGGGCTATCCATACCATTTATGCTACCCACTTATTAATCACTTAGTTGCCATTTCAGTTATCAGATTGACCATTGTGGTAGTGCAGCGCTAATGTTTGAGTAACTTTTATTTTACTTAGTTGTGGTCCCAAAGTACAAGAGTGGTGATGCTGGCAATTTAGATTTGCCGAGAAGAAGCCATAAACTGCTTTTGTTAAGTGAAAAGGGAAAGTTCTCAAGTTAATAAGGAAATAAAATACTTGGATATAAATTAAAAACTTTATCATAAATATGTTCTTATAGGAGAAAACAGAAAATTTAGGGTTTGGTACTATATGCACTTCCAAGCATCCACTGCATGTCTTGTTTGCAGATAAGAGGAGGCTACTGTATTAGCCTAGCAATGGCTAGTTTTGCAAATCTTTAGTAAAACTTAACACATGTTAAACTATATTAATGGTTGAAAATGTTTCACGAAACTTAGTTCTAATGAAGTCTTAAACTTTTCATTGTTTTAAAGATCTGATCTTGAAGCATTAATATTTCTAATGGCTCATTAAGTTAAAATTAAGATGATTTCAAATCATTGACTGACTTTAATGTGGGTGGACGCATGGGTGTAATGGGGCACATTTGTAGTTGAGTGCATCACTTACAATATGTCAGTGCCTCATGGTACATAAAAACTTACATAAAAATTTTATAGCCTCATGGTAATCAATGAAATTAAATCTTTCCTTGTCCTTGTTGGTACCTCTGTCCTCATGATCCCACCCATTGTGGGAACGATCGAGACTAATAACACAATATTAATAGCCTTTAGTGAGCTGTTTCATCAAGTTAACTGATCACTGAATCAATTATATCTTTCACCAAGAACATTATCTTTTTACATAGTTGAAATGTTTCTTTTCTGGTTTCTTTATTTATTCAGGTAAAATAATAATTTATAATAAATATATCCAGAAAGTGCTTACAGGATAAACAAAATAAAAATATGCTGTGATAATTCAGTTCGTAGAGGCTGATCTTATATTTTGGTTGTACATTTTGAATTATTTCATGCACATGCATCTAATTTTGCTAAATTTTCTCAAATGCTATTTGTTGTTCTTTTCTGAGATATTTAAAAAAATATATATTAAGATGTTTGAAATGCATCACAGTGTACTATAACTCGTAATCATCACTCATCTCTTCTAGTAAATATTAAGATTTAACAAAGCAATCAAGTGACGACAAAATTACGGTACGAAATTAAAATTTAAGATAAAAATGTTGATAAAAATGTAAATCTGCGGATGGGTTATATCCGGATGATTATCATGACCAAATATTTAAAAATTTATTATCTTTCTAGCAATAGAATGCATTTTTAAACTCAACACATTGCTTAGAATTAGTATTAAATAGAAATAAACTCTCTAACTAAGATTTATGGTAGGAATGCTGTCGAGATTCCGTTGATAGATGGCACTTAAATAAATTGAAATGAATTTAATCTATTGGATGTAAGTTCAATAGATTAAATTTTCTTAATGTTTAATATTGAAAAAGGTAATTATGTAGCTGTGATAATTATGCTCATTAGCTAACAAAATAATAATAGTTTCTGACAATTCAGATAGATGAACGAGTGATCAATGCAAAACTTGCTATGTGATATGCTGATTGTCTGGGGAAAAACCAATTTATTGCAACAGAACTATGCCAACAGTGAATCTATTTATTTGATTAGATTAGACTTCTGTAGTTTGTTGAGAAACTCTAAAGTTCAAAGATCCTTCCTTGTAACTGCATTCTGAATCCATTATGTATTGGAATTTCTACTTTTTAAGACAAACTTCACTTTGTGAAAGACAAAGTACAGTAATACCCCGAACTTACACGATAGGTGGGACCAAGCGATAACTGCGTAAGTCGAATTCGTGTAAGTCAGGGTATAATTTCGCAATTTGTGTAAAATCCAAGTCGGATGTATATAAGCTAATAAATGTTCTCATTAATCTTATCTCGTCTTTTGATTCGTTCACAGTTGCAAGAAATACCACGTAGAGTCTCTCAAGTCTCCATAGATATAACAAACACAGAAATAAATAACACAAAATAAATTGTAGCTGTGCGTCGATTCCGTGCGACACGTCCAAACATGTAAGCTGAACAATAGTATGGGGGAGTGAGTAGTCAAGAGTTGCGTGGCACTCAAACAAAAGGCGAATCAATGAGATTTGAAAATTGCGTAACTCCAGGTTCGTGTAAGTTGGGGTAGCATAAGTCAAGGTATTACTGTAATCAAAATTAGTAAGATCTGGAGAGTGGGGAGGATAAAGTATCACAATAATACATTTTTTTTTTCCAAAAATGTTTTAGTCAAATATTGTGGGATAACATTAATTAGAATGCACAAAATCATCACTTATGAAATAAGTTGGAACTGTGAAGCTTTCCAACAAAAATTGCCATAATTTGGTCTTGGACTAGGCGAGAGGTATGTGTTAGGAGTTTCAGTGTTGGCATGCAGATCTCCTTTTGATTCTGATCAATTACTTAGTTTAGTATATCACTCTTTGTGGCTGGCTGAACTGGAGATATTTTGCGATCTTTGGCAAATCATCTCTCATTAAAATTTCTGTAGTAAAACTTAAAAAATTCCCCTACGTTGTCAAGCAAAATTTTTTTATCTCCTTGCAGGAGCTTTTAATGGAATTTTAAACTTAACAAGTTGAAAATATTAATATTTTTCTGGGATTTAACACATCATAAATATGACTCAAACTTAGACCAATGTAAGGAATTTGATATTTTTTCAATTGCATTATGCATTTGATGATTAGAAAATCATAAAAATAACATGGACAATAGATGTTCTCTATTACAAGTTAAAGAATCTACTTGCTTTTTATTTATTAATTAGATACTTTGATTATGATAAAAATAGTGCAGCTAGACTGTTTCACAATTCATGTAATTATTGTTACTACTTTCAAATGAAAGTTCTTGTTCTCTTTGAAGGTATCTTGTAATGTTTCTTGATGTGTGAACATTTGTAGGCTATGGACATTTGAAGCCTGTAGTATAACCAAAAAAATGGTACTTTGAACAAATAGTAGTTGAGAAAATGTAGTTCAATTGATTGCACCTGTCACTACTTTGATTGCAATTAGTCAGAAAAATGTTTCACTTTACCCTTAGCATACCAATTTTTGATATATATTGTTTTTGATCAAACTTAATTAAATGTGTAATGTAATTTTTCTCTGTATCAGGAATGTTAACAGTTGTTATATCTAATATTACAATACAGTTAATATTACAGTCTTATAAAAGATAGCAAATATCTGTATGCTATGTACACTGAATTGAAACTGTTCTTTCTACGTGTAGACAAAGGCACTCTTTGACACTTGTCCCATACATTCTTGGTATACATAAACACTACATGTGGTGTTTTGTTCCTTGGAGATGAACTTCTGGACACACTTGGGTTAACTTTAGTGACTGATCTACTTATGCTATGGATTTAAATGTTGGCTTTGATATAATTTGCTCGGTGGGAAATTCTGTAGCAATTCTAATTGATTTTCGGTTATTAACATCTATATACAGGCTGGCCGTAATTCAAGTTTCCTGTTTGGAGCACTCTAGCTGTAACCAATAAGCAAATTTACACCAAAATCTGTAAACAGACTATGCAAGGGATGCCGCGAAGGATTTTGCAAAATCAAATTTAGTTCAAAAATTTCCACTAGAAAGCACTTTATAGGAAAATACACAAAACAAAAAATACATTTATTCATTCTGCAAGGGACGTGTCTTCTGCAGAAACTGTTTACTGACATCAGGAATGTTACTCAAAGTGCATGCCTCGTTGTTTGGGTGTCAAATTTTAAGACAAGACAAATGGTATGTTTTACAGCGGACCACCACAACTTCTCTCCAGTGATGCTTTGCACGTGCAGTGTAATACAATCATTTAAGTCTGCCAAAGTTGCAACATTTCCATGATAAACCATATTCCAAACCATATATGGCAAATAGCACCTAGAAGAAGTTTTTGAATTAAATTTTTTTGAAAAATCGTTTCTCACATCCTTTGAATAGTCTGTATACAAATTTTGCTGTCAGTCTGCTTATTAGTCACAGCTGTAAAGTACTCTGAACTTTAATTATGGCCACCCTGTACTGTTCTTATGTTCTTATTAGCTTTTCATTTTTTTTTTTTTTTTTTTTTTTTTTTTTTTTTTATTTTATGTTTGTTTTGGACATTTGTGAAACAATTAATATTTCTTAAATTTCATGTCATAGTTAACTTGAATAGTTTCAAGATTGCATCCAAAACTCAAATTATGGACGGCACCTGACTTTTGGACTTAATACATTCCTCAAAATGTACACAAAAGAGAAATGGTAGTGTTGTGTGTTATAAAGGGAAATGTGTTCCTTTAAAACTGAAAAGATAAATTACAAGATCTCTTTAAGGTTGGACAGTTGTATTTTATTACAGTGAATATGTTGCAATGCATAAAACACTACTAAAAACCATAGATTAAACATAAAACAATCAATAAAAGTTTATTTTTATATATGATATTGATGTTACCAAACCAAAATCGACAATGCCACTTCCCAGCAGCTCTAAATTTTTGTTTTGATCGAAAGTCCAAATTTGACACGTGGCATGTGTTGTATTCAAAAATGACTGTAAATCCCAAATATCTGCATTGGACACCAAGTAATCCACTGCTTTCCATTATAGCAAATGACTTTGCTGTTCATAGCCTTTCAAAGACAGACAGCCATGTTTATGGATGGAACTGTAATGCAATGAATCCGTTAATGACTGTTTTCAGTGTGATTCTAAGGCAGTGGATTTCTATAGAATAGTAACATAATGAAATCTAATTAGTATTAATTGAAATGTATTATAAAGCATCGGAAATGTATTTAACTACTATTTAAAAATACTCCTCAAATGCTACTTTGTGTTTTTTTAATGTACAGTGTGTCCTCCACATTGACCACAAAGTAATGGACATTAAGCCTGTTAAACCTGCAAAATTGCATGAACATAAGTACACAAAATGTAAATTTTGATCCTGTAAAATTAGTTTTGTATGGTTGTTCGGGTATTATTTTGTCACAGAAGTAACACTTGTGATTGATTTTCATATCTGATTGAATAGGTTAGATAAATTTGTTTCTGATATAATCCTGTCAGTGTTGTAACAGTAAATTAGTATTGAATAATGCATGAAATTAATGTTTTTAGTAAGTGTTTATTACAAAATTTCCGGTTTAGATTGAATGCTTAAGAGTTTCTCATGCAATAAGTTAGATTATTGGTATTTATAATGGAATGAATTCTTTTAACTCTGCCTTGTAGACACTAACCCCTGTATTCACCAACATGAGTTAGAGTTAAAAGTTAACCAATGAGCGATCACGTACTAAAAGTAAAACAAATGGTCATTGGTTAACTCGAGATTAACTCTAACTGGTGTTGGTGAATATGGGGGTAAGAGGGACTCTTTAACAAGCCTATTATAGGTTAAATCAGGTCCACAAAGTTGTGCTGGCTGGTGAGGGATGGGGCATAACATATTCAGATGGACCACCTACCAGATAATTCCTGTTTATTTTTTTTTATCATCTGATCACAGATCCCCAGAGCTTACCACACTGGGGACCTGAGATCAGATATTCTGTTACAATTTGAAAATATGAATATTTCTTATTTTGGTTTACAGTGGTACCTCAGGATACGAAATTAATCCGTTCCGAAACTGAGATCGTATCATGAAAATGTCGTAAGGTGGATCATCTTTTCCCATACGATTACATGTAAAACCAAATAATTTGTTCCAACGCGAAAAAATACTCAAATTAAAGCCAAGTAATACATTTAAAAAAATAACTGTAGTAAAAAAAACAAATGAAAAATGCGAACTAATGTAACGTCGTATGGTGAGTTTTTGTTCGTATTGTGGAGCAAAAATATGTTCGAATTTCATGTCGTATTCGTATGCTGAAAATTTCGTATGCTGGGGCGTTCGTAACCTGAGGTACCACTGTATATTATTTTTTATAACCAACACATTGAAGAAAATTAACAAATTACTTTCCAGCATTGATTTTCTTCATTGCTCAAACAAACATAAAGAAAATTAATAAAACAGTTTATGACTATACAATAAAAAGTCTTTCTTTCTTAGTCCTTTCTCACACCTCGGGAAAATAACAGTCTTAATTTTACAATTATTGTCCTGGCACTTTTATAAAATTATTAAATAAAGAAAATTATCTAACACTGTTCTCAAGATTAAGGAAAGACAGTGGGAATTTATAGATGTACAAAATTTTTTCAAATTGCAGCCCAATTACTGTTAAAATTTGAATCACAAATAGTAAAATCATTATACATGTTTGGTCACTTTCAGTTACAAGGTTTGTCTAAACCATGGTTATGCCCATTCTCCTCTGCAGTTAATCTGAACCAGTAGTTGACTGTTGTTAACTACTAGCGAATAATGGCATATATCAATGATTAATGTGAATTCCACACTTGTTTTTCAGCTTTAAACACAAGAAAACTGACATAAATTTGTTGAAATAATTCTTATATTCTTCACGAGTACTTTGATAACATTCAAAAAGTGATATTTATCTTGTATTTGGAAGCTCGTAATGTCAAAAAACAGTTGTAAAATATGCATTAACCACTCAGCAGTGAGTGATGACTATAGTCATCAGGGGCGATTGTGTGGCAGTGGTGAGGGATGACTATAGTCATCAAATTCTTTTGGGGGGTATTGCTGAAAACTACTGTGAAAAAAAATTTACATAAAAAATGAATTATGTGTAACAATAAAAAAAGACTTTTCTTTACTAGACATAACTGTTTACAAAATCTATTTCCAAAACAGTAATGAGAAAAAAACGCGTGGAAAAATACTTTAAAAATTTCCCACGTTTATTCTCCACTACTGGGGGTAGAACCATACCTGACTAGTCCACTGTTGAAAAGTTAATCACACAAGAAAACTGCAGCTAGAACTAGATCTTGTTTCTGAAACGCGCTAATTATCGAGGAAACAAAATTGGTTTTGCTAAGGGTCGAAATGCAAATCGGTATTTTCAATTTGATAATTCATATCTGCTGGCATATTTGCATTATCCAGGTATAAATTGTCAAATAAATAATTATATTAAAAAGATGATTATCTTGAAACCTATCAGAAATATATCTTTTTGGTTTAAAAAAGATGACACAGAAGTAGCAACTGAAGCCGAAGAATACTTCAGTTCTTTGGATCAATCATGGAGCCCTTCTTCTGGAGATTCTTTATTTTCAAACATATCAGCTGGTCATAGTTTAAGTAATAAAACAAATAATAGCGACATCGGTTCGAAATGTGTGGATTACAACATATCCAGTGGCTCCGTCGATTGTTCTATATCAGGTAAAAATACTGAATTTATTTATTTTCTTTAGAAGCTAAGGATAATTTAATTGTTATTCTATATAAATAGACTTGACAATGGAAAAAATTTGTAATTATTATTATACGATTGCTAAGTTTTTGCTTCGAAAAATCGAGTCAGGAATGAAGCAGTGGAAGTGTCATCTTGTTTCCTGAAAGTGAAACAAGTTTAGCTATAAAATTTTTACATTTTCTTTTTTTTTTTTCTATCTTGTATTAAAGTTTTGTCTTTTAGATAACAGATATTTTTGGTAAGTTTCAGTATGTTTTTTACTCCCCACAATTACTTTCTAAGAGACTAGAGTTGTGTTTTAGTTTGCACGTACTGCTTATAGAAAAGAGACATTCATAGCTTGATAAATTCATTTAAAAATTCATTTAACAGATTCAGGAGCAACCTCTACCACATACAAAAATATTTATAATTATTCTATGATCAAAAACAATGGAGACAACAAGAGCATTCCGCACATGAGTCAGGTAAGTGTTTTTTTAGATGAAAGAGGAGCAAAATATATGAATTGACTTAATGCAAAATTTATTTTATGCAGGATCAATTCATTCAGTTGTTGAAGACTCTGTATGATATGTTTGAAGGTCATGCCAATGAACAAGCTCTGTATCATTCAATTGCTGTAACAGGTAAGTTCAAAACAACATGCTTTCACACTTGGATACACATTCAAGAGATGCTTTTGAACTCAGTTACATGCATTAAGGAGACAGCTTTGTATTCAGGGAACACACTTTTGCACTCTAAGTGCATTCAGGGGCATGCTTTTGCACTCTGATAAATGTATTTGGGGGGACATGCATTCCAGAGAGATATTTTTGCACTCAGTTACACACATTCAAGAGACATGCTGTTCTATGTCTTTTGAATGATTACAACATAAAATAATAGTAAAATTTATATAGTAAAATGATTAAATTATTTTCACCGTTTTCCAAGGCACCATGCTTTTGGAGATTGGAGAACTCGGTAAGAGCATGATGGAAAAGAGTGACATATCTTCGGACAGTCTCTTCACGGAGAGCAGACAAGCCACAGCCGTCAACAGTCCCACTAGTCCTGAAGAGATTCCGAATGAAGAGACCTTGGAGAGGCAGAGCATCTCCAGCACGGAGAGTGCCACCGCAAGATGTGACAATATGTGGTCTATCAGTCTAGAGCAACTTCTGGCTACTGTTCACATGGAACAACCCCTTATCGATTTCTTTAGTGAAAAAATAGATTTCATGCCACAGATAGAAAAATATCGTCACCGCCGGCTAGAAAGGACAACCAGTCTATCCTCGACGTCTTCGTCTCCACCGTAAAGCTTTGCGTGTACCATTCTCGTCGACAGTCTTCTCATTTATTTTCGTTTTGGCCCCGAGTGCTGTACCCGCGCCCGGATAAGATTTCTTGTCGTGTAGTAATTTTAGCATTCTAACATATTAGTATCTAATCGGTGCATTTTAGAAGAAATTTACAAAATTAATCTGATTTTTAAAGAAATTTTTAAAAAATCCTGTTTAAGTCTCGTTGGATTTAAATTTGGCTTAAGTGAAATCGGAAACCAAACTTCATTTATTTAACGGGTTCAAATGTGGCATTACTCGACACGGAAACAATTATGTACACAATTCCTGTATTTATGAAGGAAAGGGAAGAAGTAAACGAAAGTGAAATTATTCAGTTTATAAATAACAAAGTGACATTTATAAACAAAATTTTGTAAATAAATATGTGTAATTATTAATTTGTACCATTCCACAAAATTTTCATTTAAAGGACAAATGACTTTTCATTTATATTTCTTGCCAAGGAGTATTCCCAGATGCGGATACTTCAATTTTTTCTAATCCGTATCAGTCCGAATGGGATTCTTTTCCAGCCGCTAACCATGCAAACATAAAATCTCGAAGATGTTAAAGCTCATTCCTATATCCACGATTGTACAAATACGAAAAACATCAGTCATTACGGAATCCATCGACGTAGATCTTCTCTATATTCGAAGCAGAAATTACTATTTTTCTCACAAGTAATCGTAGCCCCAGTGTAATTTACCGTTACGTTGAAATGTATGCATTATCCAACTAAAATATTTGTAAAATTCATCGAAATGAATTTCAGAAAATCGATTCACGAATGGGAAATCAGTTTTTACTATTTCGAGTCACATTTTCGAGTTTTGGAAGATTGTAGATGCTCGAGGACACTTATTCTTCTCCGAATCTAGAAGGATTTGTAGGATTCTTTTCTGGCATCCGTTCTGAGTTGTTTCGGAATTAAAATTCGGCATAAAATAAAGGTTCTTGATCATTTTCCGCACCGAATCTCCGACTCCCAAACTCATTTTGCCCCTCACTTCAGTACTTAGCAGGGCAGATCTGCTTCTATATATATATACAGTATATAAAAGTTTTGTTGTGATATTCAGAAATTGCATACCCCATAAAATAAGAGAACAGTTAATTTTGATATTTTTCATAATTTTATGTGATGTTTATACATAAAATATGTATTGTTTTGTATTATAATTGATGTGAAAAATATGTTAACGAGTTGTGTAATATATCAATTTTTTTTGTATGCACTTATAATGTTTATTATATGCAATAATATAAAAATCGTTTCTAGCCAAATTTCCCGTTGTGTTAATGATTAAAAAAAGAAGTAAATTTTATGAAATAAATTGAGAATAATCTAGTTGTTGGTCATTATTCAGATATGGTAAACTTCAGCTGGGACAAATGAAGCAGACAGAGGCCAGGACGTTCTCTTCGCGGAAATTGAATCGTCACAGGAAGGATGGGAATTGAATTGAGGGACGAGGGTCGCAACCATCCTCCACTTATCCAGTACCTAAATGGGGTAACTCCCCATTTAGGTCTGGCATTCTCGATGGACTTAATTGGCCTCTTAGTGTTTACAGGGAAATAAAAGTAAATAAACATCCCAGGAGCATGGGCGTAGCCAGAGTTTTGTTATGGGGGGCCTAGTGGAGGCCAACCTGACACAAAATTGAATTATTTCAAATTATTGTTCATTATTGGGCACCGAGCAAGCCGTTCACCTTTTTTTAGTATTCAAAACTTTTATTTTAGCTTTAGGTTTTTACAAATCGACTCAACACTTTTTCGGCTGTGATTTCCTGGGGAGGGCACCAGGTTCCCTGGGAGGGGCCGTGCCCACCCAGGCTCCCCCCTCGCTACGCCCAGGAGGTAAGTCAGGTTTCGTGTTGCCTTATCAATGGCAGCATTTATGTAGCGAAAATGACGTCAAGAGCAGCTATGGCTACATGCGGCTGCATTATAGTTTAGAAATGGTTTGCTACATAATAACGCTTCGTTTAGAAACGCTTTGCTGCGAGTGCTGCATAAACTTGAGAAACATACCTTCTCAAGTTTCTCAGTTTTCTGGTTTTCTTAACGTTAGTAACACACAAATAGCGGCCAGCTTTACACAAAAGTCTTCCGGGGATGCATTCCCCTCGGCAGATCGCTGGCGTGTCGCGTTGCCGTAACCGAATAAACCAAACTAATTCTAACGAGCGATTATTTATTGACATCGTTCTAATGCCGGGCAACTTTTCGTCACGTTTTCAATTCTTTTAGTGGTGTCTTACCCCTGCACATTATACTTTTCCTGATAGCAGTACAGTCGTGTCGGTTATCTAACTCTGTTTTGCATATTAAACAAGAACAGACAACAGTCGGAATTTATAGGTCTATATTCTTTTTCAAATTAATAAAACAAGTTACATAATACGAGATTACCGGCGAGCAATTTAAAGAATATTTATAGTGTGTTCGATTGGTCACCCTGGCATAAGACATCCTTTCTAGTTATATAAATCAAATACTACAATATGATATAATAAAAGGGTACTTCGAACCCTTTTATTATATCCGGTGTACCAGAGCCCCTTTAGCCGCCACTTGAAAGCATCGAGTGACGTTTCCACTTCCCAGGACGAGGACCTAGGGGTTGGATTTCGGGAAGCGGTGTTGGTGTTATGTGACGGTGTCGTTTACTGTAACGAAGCGTGATATGTAAATGATTGGATGCGACGAACAAACTAGATAATGGTTCAATTGTGAATGTTACTGCGAGTGGTGTTTGTAAGGAAGTGTTGTAATGAAACCGACGAAATCGTCCAAATATCGAAATTCGTGCTGCTTCATCCTCAATAGTGTAGTCGTGGACCGAAGACCTCTATCTTTTCGCCACTCCTCTGCACACGCCAGCGTTACGTCATCGGTCCTTTTTCTTAGGCCGTCGTCTATCTTGTCCATCCATTTGTTTCTGAATCTAAATTTCGTTCCGATTGATGCATTAATACCTACCTGGCAGTGCCGGCCCGAGGCAAGTTTTAGGATGGAGCGAGATCCTATTATGGCGCCCCCTTGGTCAGTAGCGTAGTGAACATAACTGGCGCTCGGGGCACGACACTTTATTGGCGCCCCCTCCAGAAACACATATAGTTTGTCTTGGAGACCATTTGGGCGCCCCTCTGCGAGTGGCGCCCGGTGCTTGATACACCCCCTTGCACCCCCTCGCTACGCCACTGCCCTTGGTTGCCCCAAATTTATACCCTTTAATTTTCTTTACCACTGAGGCGCCCCCTAGGACTTAGCGCCTGGAGCGGCTGCTCCTTTCGCCCTATGGTAGGGCCGGCTCTGCTACCTGGCGCCGATGACAGCTTATTGCCCTCCAAACTGAGTCAGACGGAGCGTGTAATTTGTGTTATACCTGGCACTAAGTATCTAGCAATCCTGTAATAATAAATATTACAGGATTGCTAGATACTTAGATTAATTAAGTATCTAGGATCTAGTATCTCTAATCCAAGAATTTTTAATTAATTAGACTACTTAATTAATTAATTAAGAATCCTTGGATTCGAGCTCCCGGGTTGCATGTCAGACAAAAGCGTGCTCTCGGGCACTCGAAATCTAACAGCCCTACGATATTATGAACAATAAATTATGAAATAAATGGCCTTACAATGCAAGAATCGTCTTCATTGTTTCAGTAATAATAGCATCGAAACAATTACAGTATTAAATTTTCAAGTCAACTGTATGAATTATTAATTTAGTTTTTCATTTCAAAATTACTGCATTTTTATATAGTATTTGAAAATTAGTTTGTCTTCATATAGTTTGAAATACCTGTCGGCAGCTTATATAGAATAACATAATGTTTGATGTGGTAAGTCAGATGAAAGGTGAAAGGACAGAAAAGAAAGACTATCGATATAGTTAAGGAGGGTATTAATAATATGGATGGGTGAAAATAAAGTATAAATGTGCTCAGAAGCTCTCTTATATTATTTCAAATTTCAGAAAGAAACTTTTACCACATTTACATGATGATGCTATATTTATTGTACCGGATCTTATTTATATTATGTTATAATTATTTTTACATATAAGAAATATGAATTTAAAATATTAATAAATAAATATAAAATGTACTCCAAAGCGTATCGAATCACTTCGATATTTTAAAATACGACACCGAGAAAGTCGATTTTGAAAGTCATCGATAAACTTTTTATTTTCGGTGTCTGGAAATTAGGTTCCAGTCTAAAAAGTCTTGTAATTCATACTTAATATTTAACTGTTGATTCAAAACTTTATGTATTTAATGTTTAATAATAAATTGACCGAGATAATATGATATCGAGCTACTTATTTCTAATCAAGGTACGATGCGCATTATCTGATGAATGTTTCATCGAATTAGGGCGCTTATTAAAATTAAGAAAGTATCTTTGGGAAACGAAAAAACCCGTTGTTAGATGTGGATAATTGAATACTTATAGACTTTTCACAGGGTAGCAATTTCGATTCCACTCAGGCAAGTGCTATATGCTACCTGTCTCCGTAACTGCTGAGTTTCGTAGCATTGACGGCTTAGGCATACGTAGCGAACAAACAACACATCATCCGAAATTATTATTATATTTTTGATTGGAAATCACTGGATTTATGCGATTTTAGTTTAATTAATGTCGTATAAAACTGACTGTTCGTACAAGTTTGCTTAAAATATGCGACTCAAAAAACCCCAAAATGGCGGCTCAAGAAGTAGATCGGGCGTGTCCTGGGCCATGTTCAGTAGCAGAACATCTAAGTTAGAATTCTGAGTGGCTTAGTGGGCGTAGCTAAGAATACATAAAACAAGCTAGTGGTGGGAGGAGTCAAGCAGTAGTTGGAAAAGAGTTCAGCATTGCAGCATAACTAGACTTAGCAAAAATTCTGCGTTACTGAACACGGCCCTGACCTTCTTATATAGACCATGTTCTTGACGTCACCAAGTAGCGACATCTCGTGGTAAAAAACAAAACTACGGATACGGATTGTTCTGTAATTAGCCGCCACTATGTGCTCTCTTAACGACATTTTCCCATATATTTATACTGTATGTGAGAAAATGATATATATTATAATTTATATATATAAATAATATACAGTAATACCCCGAACTTACGCGATAAATGGGACCGAACGGTAATCGCGTAAGTCGGGGTATAATTTCGCATATAAATACAAATAATTTTTTAATTGGGGCCGGAGACTAAAGAAAACAATAATTTAGAAAAAAATGTTTAATAAAATCTTAGATAATACATATATATAACAAATTAGGCCTATATTATTTTACAATTTTTCACATTTACTTGATTATTACGTCATAATTTTAACATTGTTTCCATCTCAGCGATAATACTGTGACGTTTACGAATGATGCTTGAATTTAAAGATTGAGCATTTTTCACAGCTTCGAGAAT
>NW_019384706.1:318599-387241 GCF_000671375.1 Centruroides sculpturatus | reverse complement strand
CGGCCATAAAAATTATTTATATTAATGATGTCTCCAAAGGTCAAGTTATCTTTCTGCGATAAATTATTTATCAGATATCGCGGCCGCCGTTTCGTGTGCTGTTCCGCGACGAAGACAAGCTTTGAACAACCGGCGTAGTCGAACGGTACACACTCGGTAAGTAATCCTATAATTTTTTGTTTATAGCATAGTTTATACGGATTACTCCCAAAAAATTATACGTGTTTTGGAAATGTTGAGTGGAATTAGTCTAGAATCGGTTAATTTTATAGAAGAAAACCTTTCGAACAGCCTTAGTCCGTAAACTTCACACGTGTCGGGCTGTGATTGGCTCATGTATTTAAGGATTCCTACAACGTAAAATTCTTATAAAGTGGAACGTATCTAAGCGTTATAGGGGGGTCTACTCTATTCTTAATAATTCTTACTCTTAATTTGTCTGGTATACGATCATATAAATACAAAATACTAAACATCAAAAATTGTCTTAAAAAACAGACACAAAAATAATACGAAAAAAATTGGCGAATTGGTGTCCGACGTGGCTCCATCCCTGCATTGGAGGAAGCGACACTATCGCTTTATTTTCTATGCAAAAAAGGCTTGAAAACAGGTCAACGACATTATAAAAGTACTAGCGGACCCGGCCACGCGTTGCTGTGGCTCAAAATGTATCTATTATAAATGTATAACACTTCCCCCGCAGGGGGAATTTTGAAAAATCCCTTCTTAGTGTACATTCTCTTGACGTACCCTATTAAAATGCAAAAAAAAAACTCATCTAAAATAGTATAATAGAAACGAGTTTTTTACAGAAAGCCTTAATCCTGTCCGTCTCCCCGCGGGAGGAATTTCGACATTTAAATTATATAAAACGCGAGAATTCGAATGCAACGTTGTGTCAAAATTTCAAAGCAATCGGTGAAGAAATTTCAGAAATTTTTATTTTGAACAAACGAACATTACATTTTTATTTATATAGATTAATTCGTCTTTAAACATCAAATTACCTTTAAAAATAATTCTAATATTTTTCTGATTAAAATGGATGCGGTAGTATCCCCGCTCTAACCACGTAGTTGGCTCTAACCACTGGCGGCTAATTACAGAACAATCCGTATCCGTAGTTTTGTTTTTTACCACGAGATGTCGCTACTAGGTGACGTCAAGAACACGGTCTATATAAGGTCAGGACACGCGCGACCTACTTCTTGAGCCGCCATTTTGGGATTTTTTGAGTTGCATGTTTTAAGCAAACTTGACGAACAGTCGGTTTTAAACTAAAATTGCATAAATCCAGTGATTTCCAGTCAAAAATATAATAATTTCGGATGATTATGCAACCCCAATTTTATGTAACGTTTTCATCAAATAGCTTAAAAGAAACAATCATCAATATCATTTGCTGTCGTGATTGAAACTAATTAAATAGATGCTAAAACTGATGCAATTAAGTACAGGTAACCCCCGTATAACACGGCACTTCTATAGCACGGGTTCACTCTAACACGGTTCGGGAATTGGATAAAATCCTCGTACAACATAAAATGTAATAAAGGGTGCGTTCTTTTATACTTCCTCGTAACTCCGCGTGAGCATTCTAATTGTTTTCGTGGCTACTTTGAATGCTCTTTCAACAAATAATCCATTTAATGGTTAAATTTTACAATTGGGACCCTTCTTTTGCCTCTAAAAGCTCATTTTAGAATTATAGATTCCTCCACACGATACTATTGATAGTGAGGGGGCCGCCATCTTTCTTTCTTAAAGAAAGATGGCGTTCCTAAATGCCTACAAACTGTTCACTGTCGTTCCTAAATGCCTACAAACAACAGCGCACTTTCGTTGCAGAGCGACCGCTATTAACGAACGCACCTACAAACTGTTACCAGTTGATGATGCTCGTGCTGAGATTATCATGTAGGATGAATAATCCTCTGGTAAAATATTTACTTAAATAATAAATATTTTACTTATGAAAAAAATAAAACTGATTTAAATAAGGATTTAACGACATGTTTTTTAATTTTTGGAATCTAACCCCCCTTTTCGCAGTAGTTCTTTGTTTCGTATAACACGGCAATTTTATGGAACGTAACTCCTGTGTTATACGGGGTTTACCTGTATATAGGCACTTCGTAAAGTGATGCAATAACATCAAAAAAAATTAAAGTACAGTATAATAAAGAATATAATAATACACTCATGTTTGTGGAAATTGCAACACCATGAAGGAATTGTCAGAAATTAATGAAATTTAATCCACATATTACTGATAGTGGTACAAATAAACGATCAAATTTACAAGATAAAAAAATAAAAATAAAAAGAACGTCGGAAATCAGTACTTTGTGTGTCCGCCACGCTGAGCGATGAGAGCCTGTACACGTCATGGCATTGAATCATACAGGTTCTGAATGTAATCCTGGAGAATGGCATTCCAGATGGCTTTGACTTGACGCCAAGGTTTCAGTCTTATTGTGTGACCACCAGCCGTATGAGCGAGTCGCCGACCAATGAAATCCTAGATATGCTCGATGGGCGACATATCCGGGGAATAAACAGGCTATGGAAGAAGCGAAACCTGTTGTGCACTGAAGAAGACTTGTGCAGTCTGAGAAACATGTACACGGGCATTATCCTGCTGAAATACAGCACCTGGAATGCATCGAAGAAGGGGGAGGACCTCTGGCTCCACAATTTCCCGTATGTAGCGATCACTGTTGAGGTTGCCTGCAATGTGCACTAGATAGGATCGACAATTATACCCAATAACTCCCCACACCATGATGCCAGGCGTTTGTGCGGTATGACGCGAGATATCACACTGTGGGAGCAGACGTTCCCCTCTGTAACGTCTGACGTGTACTCTTCCATCATTGTACTGCAGATTGTAGCGAGATTCGTCGGAAAAAACAACTTGTTACCACTGGGCACGCCACGCGCTGTGTCGCTGAGCTCATTGAAGTCGAAGGTGTCTGTGAATCAGCGAGAGGGAAATCCTGTGTAGAAGAACCCTTGCATGCAGTTCATGCTGCACCAGATGGCGACGAACCGTAGAGCTAGACAACAAAACACCTGTAGCCATGCTCCAACGTTATGCTAACACACGAGAGGACGCTGTACGGTCTGTTAGAGCTACATGGATGAGGTGTCTGTTGTCCCGTGCCATTGTGCTATTGCTTGCCCCATTGCCAGGTTTTCGCCTTATTTGGTTCTCCTCTGTCCATTTCTTAAAAACACGCATCACTGTTGTGGCATTACACTGCGTGCGGGCTGTGATTTCTCGATACGAAAATCCACCCTCTTGCGTACTGACGATGCGGCCTCGTACGAACTCCGTTAGTTGTTGGTATGGCTTTCTCCGCTTTTGACGAGGCATATTGACCACCAATGAAACGTTTACCGCAGACAGAGGAAGATAAACGGATTTCAATGCATCTTTACAGTCCTTTATATACCTGGAACAAGCGGCTGATAAGGAACATCTCGTTCCACGCATGTGCAATCGCTTTGTAAATTTATTCATTTGCATGTCTTACCTCACTTTATATTTCCTGTAAGTTTAGTTCAATTTGCGCAATTCCTTTATGGTGTTGCAATTTTCACAAACATGAGTGTATAATACAGTAATACCCCGACTTACGCGAACCCGGAGTTACGCGATTTTCAAATCTCGTCGATTCATCTTTTGTTTGAGCGCCACGCAACCCTTGATTACTCACTCCCCCCACACTATTGTTCAGCTTACATGTTCAGATGTGTCGCGCGGAATCCACACATAGCTACAATTTATTTTGTGTTATTTATTTCTGTGTTTGTTATATCTACGGAGACTCGAGAGACTCTCTGTGCCATCCAAACGAAGTAAAACTAATTCTTCTGCATCAAACAAGAAAAGAAAAACTTTATCTTTGGAATGTAAAGTTAACATTGGGTATGTTCGTAAAGTCGAACGAGTTAAACGAGAATGACGTCATCGTTATTCCTATTTCGTTAGACTTTTCGAACGATTCGTTACTAACACGTTTAACTCGTTTGACTTTACGAACGTACCCATTATTAAAGACTTCGATACAAAAATGAAAATTTGTGAATTGGCAAAAAAGTTTGATCTACCGGAATTGTCGGTCAGAACAATTATAAAAGGCAAAGAAAAAATTCTCGAAGCTGTGAAAAATGCTCAATCTTTAAATTCAAGCATCATTTGTAAACGTCACAGTATTATCGCTGAGATGGAAACAATGTTAAAATTATGGCGTAATAATCAAATAAATGTGAAAAATTGTAAAATAATATAGGCCTAATTTGTTATACATATGTATTATCTAAGATTTTATTAAACATTTTTTTCTAAATTATTGTTTTCTTTAGTCTCCGGTCCCAATTAAAAATTATTTGTATGTATTTATATGCGAAATTATACCCCGACTTACGCGCTCGGTCCCACCTATCGCGTAAGTTCGGGGTATTACTGTATAACAAATTTATAATTATTTTTTCAAAGCATGATTGGTTATAAAATTAAGATGAAATTTAATAGTATTATTAATAAATGTTGTCAATGTACTGTAATGCTCATTTTATAATAATAAATATGTAGATACATATAGATATTACAAATTTCTAATTAACAGAAATAATTAAATAACTTATCTATTGAAATGGTTTTAAAAATTTTTAAGAATAAAATAAATTAGTACATTTTATAAATTTTAATATTAATATTAAATGTTTTTATTTAATTTTATTTTAAAAAAAATTGAAAGACGTCGCTGCAGTAACAATTCTACGTCATATGATAAATATGGCGGACGACGTGGTGGAGGTTATCGATGAGGAAAACGAATCCATAACGTTTAAATCTTTAGTAAGTTCGTTTCCATATTTTACATTTGGTACGGAACTTAATTTAGCTAATGTATAAGCCGAATATTAAGCTTTAATCGTTTAGCTTTTCGCACATTGTACACGAACACGTGGTCTGATGTCACGTTGTTGTTGTTTCAGGGGGTCGTAGACGTCTTGTGTGAAGCATGCGAGTCTCTGAAATGGAAGAAACCGACGAAGATTCAACAAGAAGCCATACCTGTTGCCTTAAAAGGTAAATTTTTGTAGAGTTTTTAAAAAATGGACGGTGACGAGTTTGAAACTACTGCTGTGTGTATTATCTGTAATATTTTTCGTGCCTGCCGTTTGCATTACATTTAACACAGCTGTTGAGAGTCGTAGAAACAGATGACAGCAAGAGACTGTGACCAGACTTATAGATGTTTTGGCACTTGTGCTGACTAGGGGATACGGCTATTTGAGAGGTTTTCTTCCATAAAATTAACTAAATCTAGACTAATTTCACTCGAATATTTCCAAAACACGTATAATGTTTTGGGAATAACCCATATAAAATATGTTATAAACAAAAAATTGTCGGAATACTTACCAAGTGTAGCCCGTTCGAAGACGCCATTGCTTAAGCTTGTTTTTGTCGCAGAGTGGCACATTCTTTGTATGCGTCCACTTTCAATGTGTCGGTGCTATTCGGTCACGTGACTACTCATCTCTGATGTGTTCCTGATAACTTATTCTTTTTGCGAAGAATTCGCTGAACTTTACAGACATCATGATAGAATTATTATCGTTAGTGAGTGCTTTTTCCTTTGTTGCTTCATATAGTCAATAATAATAATAAGTCGTTTCTAATTACAATAAAACTCTATAGTATATTATGATCTAGCACATGATCGCTAAAGTTCAGCGAATTCTTTGCAAAAAAGAATAAATTATCAGGAAACGTCAGAGATGAATAGTCACGTGACCGAATAGCACCAACAAATGTCACGTGACACGCTTTGTGCACGTCTGCCGTCCAATGTGACGCTCCGCGACGAAAACAAGCTTAAGCAATGGTGTCTTCGAACGGGTACACTCGATAAGTATTCTGACAATTTTTTGTTCATAGCATATATTATATCGATCATTTCCAACAAATTATACGTGTTTTGGAAATATTCGAGTGAAATTAGTCTAGATTTAGTTAATTTTATGGAAGAAACCCTCTCAAATAGCTGTACCCCCTAATCAGCACAAGTGCCAATGTTTTGATATAGTTCATCATATCAAGGATATGTGGGAGTCTACTATGTTCCATTAATCTGTAAGGATTCCATTAATGTTATGCTAATGTGAGGATTTCATATGTTGATTAATGTTGATGTAAGGGTTTCATATGTTCCATTAATCTATTCTATAATCCAAGTGGCAAATTACCTAGCTACCGCTAGGTAATTTGCCTCTTGGATCATAGAACACCAACATTCAATTTTTATGCAGAAGAAACACAAAACTAACCTTTTTAATGCTTTAAACCAGGGCTGTCCAACTGGCGGCCCGCGGGCTGTATATGGCCCGCCAAATAATTTTTACGGCCCGCGAGTACATTTTACTATGAATAAATTTATGTTACTAAATTATTATTATTATTAATATTAAAATTATTTTACTATGTGGAAATTTAAATCTAATTTGAATTTAAAGTAGGTACTATTTAGTTTGCGTAACTTCACTTAACCTGGCTGAATACAGCAGCAACCTTCTTGGCCCCCGATATGTTTGGTGAAGAAAATATGGCCCGCGGGCTATGATAAGTTGGACAGCGCTGCTTTAAACTGATTTGACATAATCTATTGATATTCACATCTCTAGTGAGAAGGTTGTGGATGAATTTGACAATTCAAATAGAAAAAATATTAAATTCTTGACCTTGCTAATCTGGCCATTCCTTGCAGAAAGGGGTACAAACCAATAGTGTATTAGTTAATAATGTAGACTTTTTAATCAAAGAAAACATGATGATTTTAAAAAAACATCAAAAGTGCTTTATTCAAAGTAATGTCCATTGCTAGCTAGCAGTGGACATTACCTACACATTTCTCTCATCTTTCAGGTAGTTTGTGGATACTTTTCCAATAGAACTTTTTTTTGTTTTGAGCCAAAACCATTCAGAGACCCATTTTTACACTTCATATGTTTTGAAGTTCTGCTCAGAAAGTGTGCGCGCCATTGATTGGAACAAGTGGAAATCAGGAACAAGGTCTGGTGAGTACGGCAGGTGGGTTAATACTTCCCATGCAAGATCTTTTAACATGTCTAGCTGCTTTCGAAGTGTGTGATGGTGCATTATCATGAAGCAAAATTACTTTGCTCTATCTTCTGGCCCATTCTGGTCGTTTTACAATCAAAGCATGGTTAAAATTGATTATTGTTCTTTATAACAATCAGTATTAATAGTTTCACCAGGTTTTAGAAGCTCATAATACACTGCACCTTCCTAATCCCACCAAACGCAAAGCATTGTCTTCTTTCCAAAGCAATTTGGCCTTGCAGTTGATGTTGATGGTTGACTTGGATCAACCCATGATTTTATGCATTTAGGATTATCAGAATAAATCCACTTCTCATTGCCAGTCACAATTTCATGCTAAAAAGACTTTCTTTTGTGCTATTGAAGCAACATTTTACTGGTGACTTTTTGGTTTTCCATTTGTCTTTTGTTCAGTTCATTCTCCTTCTTTTAAAATTGTTTCATTGCTTGTAAACAATTGGAAATTGTTTGATGAGCAACATTTAATCTTTCTGCAAGTTGTTTTTGAGTTTGACACGCATCTTCATCCAATAATGCTTGTAAATGTTGGTTTTCAAACTTTTTTAGTTGACCTTAATGTTCTTTGTTTTTCACATCAAAATCATCATATTTAACATGTTTAAACTAACATTCACAAGTATTTTGAGATGGGGTATGTTTATACCCCATCTCAAAATATAAACTTTTCAAAATATATAATAACTTTCTGCAGCACTTTTCTTCAAAATAAAGTAATGAATTAAAACTTTCCACAAATGTTTTGTTTTTATGGGACAAAACTTGACATATTTAAGTATAAAAATATCTATGATGATAACACCTTCAGAAAATTTGACGTACAGTAGAGCGTCGATTATCCGAAAGTCAATCATCCGAAAGAATTCCAGTCAGCAAATTTAAATTTTCGCCAGTGCTGTTGCGCTGCAGTCTTTGGCTATGTTTTGGGCTACTCAAATATTTTACGTTTTTGATACTAAATTAACTTCTGAAGTATAATTTTTAACGATACAATAGTCTTCGTTAGGCTTAACATCGACGAAAATTCAATGCGAAGCAACATGCAACGGAGAAAAATGTCAAGATGGGATAAATTAATATATTTTTACATAATAATTAATATATACATAATCGGTTATCCGAAACATCGATCTTCCGAACAACCCCAGTCCCCAATTGATTTGGATAATCGATGCTCTACTGTATAAAGTTTTAAAGCCTGTTGTCAATTCAACAAAATGGCATACATATCAAAGCAGATATATATGGTGATGGGAAAATGTCTGGCCAAAATTTAAAGGAGGTTAGAGGGGACGAATATAAAAGGATTCGCAGTACAATGCTTGTCCGGAAATGCCGCTTGAAAGTCCTGGAGGGTAAAGAAAGTGGAAAGGAAAAAGACACAAACAAATGTAACAAGCCCAACCTTTGCATAGCTCTCCCATTTCCATTTGCAGCTCCATACGTCAGATGGATATCTGCTAATTCAGCATTCGTGAAGCACTGCATGCCGTATGAAATCACAGCAGGGAATGACAGCTTCCTGCATTGCCAGCTTGTTTTGACTGCCCTACACAATGCCCTCTACCACCTTCATGTGGCATTTCTGGACAAGCATTGTACTGCAAATCCTTTTATATTTGTCCTCTCTAACCCCCTTTAAATTTTGGCCAGATATTTTCCGATCACCCTGTATATCAACATATCTGTAATGCCATCATTGAACAAAATCCACATTATTAACCTGTACACCTGCTGTACACCTGGTACAAACCTAAAGGCAAAGAATGATGTGACTTTTAACCCGGGGATATTATTTTCTACTCATTTGGTTCCTCGCTGTGTACTGTATTGTGTTATTTTATATATCTATATTGTAAAAATAATGCTCCTTTTTTAAAAAACAACATAGCCCTTCTAAAAATTCTTCATACAAGCCTGATATTATAAAATCTATATTCAGATTTATGTAAATTGAAGCAAGATTTTAATAAATGGATGACAATAATTTTATTAAATCTTTTTCAGGCAGAGACGTCATCGGACTGGCCGAAACAGGTTCTGGAAAGACCGGAGCCTTCGCCCTTCCTATCTTGCAAGCTTTGCTGGAAAAGCCTCAACGACTGTTTGCATTGGTGTTGACGCCGACCAGAGAATTGGCCTTTCAGATATCCGAACAGTTTGAAGCATTGGGCAGTTTCATCGGAGTTAAATGCAGTATGTAAAGTTATATTGCAATCTTTTGTAAATGCCGAAAGTTTGTTGTATTGTAACATTTGCTTGTTTTAGTTGAATGTATTTAAAATAACTTATCATACAAGAAAAAGTATAAAAATACATCAAACTTAATTATCCATAATTTTAATTTAAATGTTAAAACCAAATGGGGGTGTTAACTTTTTACTTTTATATTAATATTTAAATTATACTAACAGCATTAATAATTAATCAAGAATGTTAAATAGTCTTTGATTAGTTATTAAAATCATATTCTTAAGCAAATTTCAAATTTTAGTTTTATTTTAAGTAACTTGCCTTATCTATTGTCCATCACTGGAACAAAGAATCCCTGGAGCTCTGCATTTATCCATCTCATCCTTCCCATTGTAGAGTAGTGTATATACAGTTGGGGTGCTATAAGGACACCTCGACTATATAAGCTGCTCTGCAACAGGAAGGATGAGGCAGATAAATTCATAATTTGCCTTGTTATGTTCTAATATGTTTCATGATACAGACATAAAGTAAAAAATGTATTTACCATATACAGAATGTTTACACAAAGCTCAACAACTGTGTGTCACCTCCAGGAGGTTTCTTTCTATTTGTATTCATAGAGTTCTTTACCATCACATGTTAAGTATAATTTTATTTAACAGATATGAAATCTGTTTTCTAAACAGAAAAAATTAAATGCAAACTATGTACAGTACACATACATATAGTAGTACCTCAGGATACGAATGCTCCATCATACAAAATTTTCAGGATACGACATGAAATTTGAACATATTTTTGCTCCACGATATGAACAAAAACTCACCATACAATGTTACATTAGTTTGCAGCGCCATTTTTTATTCATTTCTGTTCATTGGTCTCAGTCTGCATGTTTGCTTCATCGTGGAAGGATCTCGCTTGATAAAGGAACTTTTGAGGTATTATCAGAAAGTGACCGATTTTATTGAAAAGAAACATCCCGAAAAGGTTCACACTGGCCGTATTGCTACTCGGAGTAATGACATTTGCCTAAGTCATTTTAGAAACATTTTAAAAAGTAGGCAAAGCCAAATCTCTTTGGATAGATATTTTACCAAGCGACCTCTATCCAGTGGAAGTGCTGGTGGAAGTGAAGGAAAGAAAGCAAAAAGCAGTGAATAAAAATTTTAAAAAATATATATAAAACAACACTAATTTTTTATCTTTTCTAAGTTATTTTTAAGTTATTGTTACATTATGTTATGTAAGTTAAGTTTTAGTAGCATTTCCCTTCTCCCTCTCTTCCGCTACTAGTTTAAACCTCCACCGTCCTCTATCCTCAAAGATAAAATGCAAATAAAACAACATTTTTTTATTCAATTATTATTCTATTATGGTTATTTATACATTTACAATTCAATGCATTTTTCAGTGTTTTCCTTACTATACTTATTATTATTTTTTTAATGTACTACTTAGCTTTAATTTGAGTGTGTTTTTCGTGTTGGAACGAATTATTTGGTTTTACATGTAATTGTATGGGAAAAAATGATTCACCTTACGACATTTTCATGATACGGTCTCAGTTTCGGAACAGATTAATTTCATATCCTGAGGTACCACTGTATATACAATAGCAATTCATTTTTTATTGAATACAATCCTAATGGAGCTACTTGTTTTTGTGCTTTAATAATTTAGCGGTGATAGTGGGAGGCATCGACATGGTGACGCAAGCCTTATCCTTAGCTAAAAAACCTCATATAGTTATAGGTAAGTTACATGTTTATTAATAATATATATAAATAAATTGTTTGATATTCATTCTCACTAAATTGAAATATTTTACTCCTGTATTCAATTATACTTTAGCTTTAATTCAAATATTAACTTGGATTAAAGATTATGGATGAATATATATTTACTATGGTCTTGCTTCTTAATTAAGACAAATTTTTCTCTTGCTTCATTCTTTCATTTCCAATGACTTTTCTGTAGTTTAATGGAATCACAGATCTGTGTTATTCTAAAGTAAATGCACTTGAACAGTGGTAATGGTTTGGAAAAATACATAAATTAACATCAAGAAACCTGAAACAATATTCAAATTAACAATTTCTGGCACACAGTTTTCTAGTTCAAATGAGCATTATCAGTTGCTTAAGTGGCCCTTGTGGTGTATAAATAGCTTATTTAGAAGAATCTGTTGTATTCCAAAAAGTTTGAAGCCTCTTAAATTTTTGTCTTTAACGGATTCTTTTAAATAAGCTATTTATATTTGATAAAAACCACTTAAACGACCAAAAATGTTTGTTTGAAGTAAAAAACTACGTATTGGAAAGAAGTAAAAAGCAAAAGACGCTAATTTGGAACATACAAATGTTAATGTGGTAACGGGTCATCTTTGGATGGGATCTTTTATATGCCCAAATGTTGCCTGTTAAATTGAGAGCATTTGTTACCCACATGTTGTTTATTACATTTAATAGAATCAAACATGAGAGTTTAAATCACATTTTTTTAAATGTTCAAAGATATATTTTTTATATGATTGATTATTATTACATGTAATAACGTAATATTAATATTCACATTTAACTGAAACAAAGAAAAAATAATAATTGTAGGAAACATGATATATTATTAGTTATGCAAACATATAATAACTATTTTACACATAATACAGATAAATATTATTATATTTTGTAGCAACTCCCGGGAGATTGGTGGATCATTTGGAGAATACAAAAGGATTTAATTTGAAGGCATTAAAATATTTAGTAAGTAACAAAATAGATTAAAAGTAAAAATCATTGTATTTATTACTTATTTAAAGGCCATGAAGTAATAAAATTACTAAAATATGTACTTTGTATTTATCATAATGTTATGTTAATAAATTTAAAATTTTTCTGCACATTTATTAAATACTTTCCATTAGCTATAGATTTAAATTTTTTGCTCAGTTTTGCATGTTTGAAAGAAGAAAATTCTCGTGCAGAAAAGAAAAGGGAGAGTGTCGCATTTTATAATTTTAGATTTTGAAACTTGTTTTTTAGAACATAAATTTAAAGTTTTCAAACATAGTAACAATTTAAATGATAATTGTCAAAAGCAGATGATCTTATGAGCTCTTCTGCTTTTGACAGTCTTTTAATGGAATCTAAATTCTGATGTATATACACTGCCTGACAGATGAAATGCCACACTATGAAGGAATGCTCTGAAATAGATAGCATTGAAAATATACATAGGCAAGTAAGTGTTGAACAGATGATTTACTGTTACTGAACAGACAAGGCTCCAGTGGATGAATATATGGGATAATCGGTAAGGAGGTGCACCCCCAATTTGGTGATCCTTTGTTGAACCAAATGTAACGTTAGTTTAACAAGGGTCTAAATAATGCTCTGTCATATCATAGACCGTGTGGTGTTGATTCAAGTTTATAGTTCATCTTCATTTCAGGAGGGTGGAAGGGTATTCATTTGTTGTCCAGTCATCATGCCCCACGGATTTTTGACTGGTGAGAGAATGGGGGATCGTGCTAGCCAAGGAAGCAGCCACACATCTTGCAAGCATTTGGACTGATCTGACAGTATGTGGCTAGGTGTTGAAAAAGTGCATTTGGGATATCTGACAGATAGTCTTGTCACAGGCTGCAGCAAGCTCTCAATGTGCCATAATGTATAGAGATGAGCAGCTTTTGACGCTAATAGAACCTCAAACCATGACTTCAGTGACGGGCTGTGTGGCACTCAAAAATGACAGAGGGCCACGTCACCTCCAGATCGCCACAAAATGTTCAATGGCCACATCACCTCCAGATATCATATAGATCATCGTTGGTGAAACAGAACCGTGATTTGTCATTGAACATCGTACTGTTCTATTTGGCACACCATTCCAATCAGTGACAAGGTAGACGTTGCAAAAGTGGCTGGACAGCAAACTTGTCACAACCAATTGATGAGATGCTGTCTGTGTCAATACCAGAGCATCCAAAGTTCCTATACAGCCTGCAAAATGTTGGTCCACTATGTCACTGTTATGTCAGATGCAATGATCTGTGCACTTTGATGTCTGTCTCCATGCTTCAGTTTCCCTACGACACACTTTTCCTTTCTAGGACCACTATCTAAATATGACTGACAGTTGTAGCATCACATGTTTCTTAAGGCGGCCATCCACTTAAGTTAATCCTTTGAGGATTAACCATACATGCCTGACCTTGAGTAATTCTGATAGTGTGTGAGGGAAAATTTAACAGTTTTGGCAAACTGTACTGACCACTGGAGTAGAATCGTAAAACCATTTGGTTTTCCTGCACAGTGTCAGACTGTGCAGGCTGACCTTAATGTGTGTGCCATCGTGTCGTTCAGTTGTGAGACCGCTGAGTAGTTAGAACAATGTCTCGTGAATGTTTGGAAGAATTATTTTCTATAACCTTATTAACTTTTATTATTTATAACCTAAAAAATTAATTTTTTAGGTTATAAATTATTTTCGGATCAAAAATTTCTTGAGTAAATTAAAATTATAAATAATTTTAATATTTAGAAAACTTCTCAATTCATTTCTTCCGTTTTCATAAAATATCTTGATACTCTATATCATTTTCTTTTACATTTTCAAAAATTTATTGTTTTAATATTTAAGTAAATTAAAACATGACAACTTAAAATAAGACAAAGTTTAATAAATTCTTTTTAATTATTAAATTATAAAATTAATTTGCGATAATAATGTTTACAATTTGTACTAATATCGGATGTGGTTGAGAATTATTAATATATATTCGTCTATAAAATTTAATCCATGAATTTTTTTGGTAGTAAAATTGACTTGCCATTGATCTTTCGGTGATAACTGATGCTTTTGAACAGAATCTATAGCCCAAGATTTCTCTTGAAAAATTAGTTTTGTGATCTGAAATAATTCCATTAAAAAATTATTCATATGAAAAATTAATTTTGTGATCAGTGCTACCCAAATCACTACTACTATTTACACCATAGACTTCTATGCATACATTTTCCCTGTGAGTTTTAATAGAATTTGTTGCCAATAAACATCCAAGAACAGTCGGTATGTCGTCATCAGATGCCATGGCTGACTGACTGACAATGGTGTAGTGAACATAACTGGCGCCTCTCTGCGAGTGGCGCCCAGGGCACATGCCCTACTTGCCTCAACCTAGCTATGCCTCTGCTGAGAGATTTTCTTCTTCGTGTGTGAACGATAAGAAATTCTGAAGTTCCTCAAGGTCAGGCAGCCTCAAAGGATTAACTTAACGTGTATGGCTGCCTTTACACAATATGGCATAAGGACCAACTGACAATACAAAGACCTACAATGAAATCTCTTGTGAACTAATCAGTTTGATGAAATTGCATATGAGGACATCTTAAAGGTATTAGCACCCCTTGTTCGTTTGCCAGACATGGTAACAGCGGACCACTTCACTTCTCACGGCCATGACAATATTTTGGCTTATGGCTTCACAGATTGGCTATCCATTTATATCTCACACTGCTATCATGTGATTGGCCTGAAAATGCAATTATTTGCATAACTCACATGGGTTCATTTCTCTGCAGTTTGTATGGCACTACATTCACATCTTCATGCTGTGGCATTTTCTCTGTCAGGCAGTGTAATCAGTCAGTACCAGCAGCTGAGTGGATAAAATCACCAAACATTGGTAGTTAGTTTCAGGTTTATGCTGTACCAACAGATCATCCACATGAAATTTTCTGGGTTTCTTTACACATCTTACATCAAAATAGGTACCAGTTTCCCTTAGAAAGTCTTCTCAAGATTCCTCCTGACAGATCACCCAACAATCAATGCATTGCCTTCTGTCAAACTAATCCAATTTAATATATATATAATTAAAAACAGAGAGAAAGAAATTTGGTTCTCCATTACAGGATGTTAGTGAAGATTTCATACAATTGGTTGACATGTTTTAACAATAGAAAACAAGCAAATTTGTACCATAAGAATTTTTCATATAACAAACAAATTTGCATCTTGTTCTGGCATTTAAAAGTCCAAAAATACCCAGTTATATATCAGAAATATATTTTTAGGTAATGGATGAAGCAGACAGGATACTGAACATGGATTTCGAACAGGAAGTTGACAAGATTCTCAAACAGATTCCAAGAGAAAGGTGCACTTATTTATATTCCGCAACCATGACAAAAAAGGTCAGACCTTGTATCACAATGTATTAAATTATTTTATAAAATTGTTTCAAATTTAATTACTTTTATATCACAAATATATTCTGTATAGGTTCAGAAACTTCAGCGTGCATCACTCACCGATCCCGTAAAAGTAGAAGTCTCCCGAAAATATCAAACCGTAGAAAAGTTGCAGCAATATTACATATTTATACCATTAAAATTTAAAGTATGTTAACATAAAGTTTCTTTTTTATATATATATATATAAATGAACTGAACTTAATGTTTAGTTTCTTTGGATTACAGGATGTATATCTTGTTTACATCTTAAATGAACTCGCAGGTAACTCTTTCATGGTTTTCTGTAGCACCTGTGCTAACACTCAGAGGACGGCATTGATGTTGAGGAATCTTGGATTAAATGCCATTCCCCTCCATGGGCAGATGAGTCAGGTATCAGTTTAAAGTTAGTTTTTTGATAAATTTACACACTAATTTTCACTTAAAGATACTGTTTGATGGTTTTTGTAGTTATCTAATATGTGAAAATTCTTAAAATATACAAAATTTGAAGACAAATACAATAATATTCTCCTCACATACCATAGAAGTACAGTTAAGCACTTGTGGCATTGGCTTATGTAAAGGTCAATACCATGTGTGTTTAATTAGGTTCCTGTGGTATAGGAAGTATCAGCATAATCTTATAAAATTTGAATAATAAAGCATGTTATATATAGTTTGTAATATCTTCCCTACCTAAAAGATTAATTCTACTTGTGTTTACATTCATAGTATGAGAAGTATAAATAAAAATAATTCAGTAAACATCAATTTAGAATTCAAGAGTCAGTGAATGTTAGTTAGTCACTCTTTATCTTAAAGCTTTAACTGCCTTGTGGTCATTAAACAAACTTATTGTGGTATGAATCTTGGTTCAGCTGGGTTTGTAGTAGAAAATTCTGGGTGGTGAGGTATGGGCCCAACATATCAAGTAAATCACACACGAAAATTTCTGAAGCCTTTGCACTAAATCCAGATGCATGTGGACAACAGAATTAAAGCAACATTGAGTGTCTACAGCAGATTCAACGTGTTAATCCATGTTAATTGTTAAGGGGCAGCAGTATTGACCATGTTCTATTTTGTCTGTAACTGTTAGTAAATGTTAGAAAGTGTGTAATTTTGGCAGTTGTATGCATCAGTCTTAAATCTGGGTTATCAGACTAGTTGGATGATATATTTGACACCTCAGCTGTCTGATTAATCAGTTTAATATCATGCATTGCATTTGGATTTTCATTCATAATTGGACTGCAATTTCCAAATTGTAGACCTGTAGATTTCCATGTTGTGCATCCATTTGTCTGTAATCTTGAGAACAAAGTTAGTTAGACAAAAATTGAGATCAGATGTGGAAAGCTTAGGGGTTGGAGGGTCCAATTAACTAAATACAAAATTCTTGTCTGGACCATAAATCACATGATTTTTTTAAATTGAAAGATAATTAAAAAATGCAGCCCAGTAATGTGATGATGTTACAATAAGTAATTGCCCATTGTTGTTTACTATCTTGGTATTTATTTGAAAACATTTATAATACTATATTTAAACTGTATAATTTCCACAGGCAAAACGATTAGGATCTCTGAATAAATTTAAAGGAAAAAGTCGATCAATATTGATTGCTACGGACGTTGCAAGCAGGTAAGAGTATTCATTTTAGTTGTGGATTTTAAAAAGTATTTTTATGCAAGTTAATGAGAATTTCTATTTATCAGAGGACTGGATATTCCTCACGTCGACGTCGTCATCAATTTCGACATTCCCACTCATTCGAAAGATTACATCCACAGAGTCGGAAGAACCGCCAGGGCAGGCCGCAGCGGAAAATCGATAACATTCGTCACACAGTAAGTACATGTTACAGCAATTATTCAGATTATAGACACATTTAAAAATAATTGTTAATGCATTTGATCTGACAGGTATGACGTGGAATTGTATCAACGTATCGAGCAGTTGATTGATAAAAAGTTGCCTCTGTATTCGACAGAGGAACAAGAAGTAATGATACTCATGGAGAGAGTCAGCGAAGCTCAAAGATATGCAAAAATGGTAAGTAAATTTAAAGAAACATTATTGATGTTGCGTTCAAAAAAGATTTTAATCAATTTTAAAATCTGATAAGACAGAAATAGTAACTGTGAGAATCATTAACAATTCATTGCATATAGACATATGGAAATTTGTCTACAGTTGATCTAAGGGATTTGCAGGAATTTCACAAATTTGTTGCTTTCTAGGATGCATCCTGAAATGCATAAACAAGAGTAGAATGAATTTGGAAGTTACTGGATTTTCTGACTTCCAGATTCAAACAGTAGGCAGAAAATCGTGGATACACTAGAAAAAGGTTTTGACAGCAGTAGAATGCCCAGTTCAGGTTGATCAAAGGCATAAATGATAACACAGCAAGATCAAAGAAGGATAAGATTTTTCGGCCCTGTCCGATTGGTCCCACTATGCACATTAGACATAAGCAAAGCCAATTGAGTTAGGAATCAATTTTGTGTCAATAAATTGCATCTCCCTCTCTTCAGATAATTGTCCTAGTATTCAGGATATTTTCGTAGACGTTAGAGGTTTCGATCCACTGTCGGCATTGATACAACTATTATTTGATTACATATAATAATCAAAGATCCAAATTTGAATTGAAAATATTCATTTTTTGTAACACACACAAGAATAGAGACAATTATTTTAAAAAACTAGTGTTGTAGTCACAAGCCACCAGTTATCTATCAGATAATGGGGGTTCATGACTACACAACCAAATTATTTTCTCGTAGAAGTTTGTCAAGGCTGGTTTATGCAATACAAATACCACTGATGTTTATCACAATAAAAAACACACGGACAATGTTCGTCAGCCTTCACAACAAGCCTGAATACAGCTTGCATGTGTTGTGGTCTCGGCTTCACAAGAGTATTTGTTTCTCTTCAGAGTAAGAATACAATCTAATACATGATTTTGATCTTATCGATTGGTTCAAAGATGTGACAAGAAACAAAACAATTGACAGATTAGGTTTCCGTTAACTGATTGTAATTTATCAAATAGAGATTGCCAACAGGTCACGAGATTGTTCAAATCCATGCATATTTCAGTTTAAAGTGATGGAATGTCACTGGTAGTTGTATTGTGTAAACTAGCCTTTAAGAGTTATGATTATTTTATATTTTTAAAAACAGTTCTTGTTTTGTCATCTTGAACTTTCAGTCATAAATTGTAATGGAGATGTAATAAAGTTTGAATTGCTGAATTCACAGATTTTTACTAATAAAATCAGTCAAAAGCCTGTTTTAGATGTAACCGTGTGAAAACTCATTTATTTGTGCACCAAGGGACTAATCAAAATTCATGATAGGCATAAAAAAAGTCTTTCATAAAGGCTTTGGAACAGATCATCTACTACATACACTACTTTTAGATTCTCTTTGCTCTGTTTTAGTTCCAAACAGCAGGAATTTTCTTCTAATTTCAAATATTTCATCTTTTAAAGTTATGTATAAGTTCTAAGAAATTTATATGTAAACTTCTGATTATTGTAAAATGAAAATTGAATATATTTCTAATGCAGGAAATGAAAGAACTGGAAGATAAGAATAAAAAGAAGAGGAAGAAGGAAATAAAAGATGAAGGTGACGACACCGAAGAAACTGTTAAAGTGAAAAATAGAATTAAGAGAAAAAGGAAATAAATTTATATAAAATTACCTTACAAAGTTTAAAATGACTGATGCCGGTTTAAGATAAATTCTCCTGTTTGTTGTAGAATAACTTAAAAATGAAGCCCGAACAAAATTCTAATTAACGCATAAATTCCGTATTTAACATGCAGATTAATAATCGTTCTTTTGCACTAAAACAACCGCAGAATCTATCGCCAGTAGTTGCCAAAAGTTTATCTGCTATTTGCATGCGATGGCACGAGATTTATATCTAGAATTTGCATATATTTAATTAAGAGACTCTTGTTTGAATACATGCAAATGTCAGATATAGATCAGGATAAAACCGGGTTATAAAATCACTTTTTCTATACTTCATTCTCGGTGTTGTGGTGAAAGAGTGGTAAGAAGTGATTCTACAACTCAGTTTTAGTTTTTTACTTGCAAATTTTTAGTTTTGCTAAAGAAAAATACATCCTAAACTCTGGATTTAGGGATATAGACACTAGTTTCAGCAGGCTATGGCACCTCTCCTATTGTGTCCGGAAGTGTAGTAGGAGGAATTCCAAAGTCTACTGTGCCCAAGGTACCTAGAATCCTAAATACGGTAGGTTGAAACTAACTTTCCTGTGCCATTAGGCCACATTTATCGAGATTCTACAGATATGATTGGGAATTGAAAAGTTATTAAAGTAATTCAAATTTAGTCAGCCACCCGGGAGCAAATTTGCACCAATGTACAGTACCTGCCATATCAATATAATTACGTAAATTAAATATTAAACGGTGCAGGAGTTTCGAATAAAGCAAAGTGTCACTCAAGTATTCACCAACTTTCTAACTAAAGGAGGTAGTTAATACAAGCTGCATAAAAAAATAAATCATCATTACGCTTCCTGGAAACTTACGTGCATATCTTTCTGTCAAATTTGGCTCCCTAGACCGGGCTCATTTATAAATAAATCCACACTACCCTACCCCTTAAGGTGAAGCCGAACAAAACTGGTTATCTGCATCGTTTTGATGGTGGGGCGTGGAAAAAAGCCCAAATTTAGTTTCCTCCGCCCAAATTTTCTTTTTAATTTTTCTAAACCCATCTTAATGGTTGCCTGCATCACTCGAAACCATAGAGATGAAACGAAAATCAATTGCCGAGCCGAAAGTAGCCAGCAAAGTGCTTTTCTACGTGCTTCTATCGGAGAAACTCAATAATTAACGAACTTATTCCTTTGATAGATCGATAAATCTTTCAGGAATTCCAAATACGAGCGATTTTCTAGAGCTAATTAATAATAATTTTGCAGCATAAATTGTTATTGCAGCTTCACAAACGAGCTATTGAGTTATTAACACAATCAACGGCGTAATAACTTCATTAAATCATCCCACAGAAAGCTAAACGTCCCGCTTTATTACCCTATAAGCATTGGTCACGTGAGAGAAGTGTTCTAGAGTATCAATTAATTCCCCTTTCTACCGTTCTGTCGCGAGGGCGCGCCGATCGATGGCCGAATCGTGGTGTTGCTGGACAGAGGAACAACGCTCTCGTACTTTACACACAAGAACCTCAGTGAAGAGATGCTTCCATTAACTTCACCCTTAACACAGCAGCATCCTCGTCTTACTACTGTACAAGCGTAAAGTCGGTAAGTTCTCGCTTAATAATTTACTAAAATTTATGTAAATTAGGAAAAAACTTTAATGGTTAAATTTCCTCCCACAATAACAACACGGCGAAACCTTAAAAGACTGGTCACGAGATATAAAAAAAAAACTACTAAAGCCGTACGTCACACACGAGACGTTTGTTACGTCAAAATTGAATTTTGAAATTTTAAATAATGGTTTCTTAATCGTCACGTGATTCGATTAATTTTGGGATTTAAATCTCGTATATTGATCCCTTCGTGAACACGAGAAATAAATCTCGCTTATTCATAAAATATTTAAATTTAAAGAAACGTGTCCATTTATTTAAATCAGTTTCGTGTGACGTTACGCGGCCATTTCAATTCGATTATCATCATCGAAAGTGTAATTGATGACTTTAAAAAATAATCGATTTATTTTTGTGTGTAATCGATCATTTTTATGCTTCAAAAATCGATTTATTTAGTGTAATTGATCATTTATTCTTGACAAATCGATTTGTAAATGATCGTTCACGCGCTAGAAAATTGATTTATTAACTTGAAATCGGCTGTTAACATTGCAAAAAATCGATTTTATTAACTAATAAATTGTAAAATTTGCTTAAACAATCGATTTTTTAAAGTCTAATTGAAGATTTATTTTCCTCTCAAATCGATTTTTCAACGTGCAAGTTAGTACTCACGCCGAGTTACACGTTTTGAAATCGTGGAAGTGACAGTTCGGATCTGTTCGTGAAAGGGCAGTTGATTTATCGTTCGAGAAAATCGATTTTATCAACTGCTAATCGATTAATTACACGATATCGATTTGAGTAATTGGATTTGTGTACGCGATTAATTTAAAACTTTAAAAGCCAGGAAAGTTATCGATCGATTGAGAAAATTCCGATCATTTACAATTAAAAATCGATTTTTAAGTGCCTAAATTTGATTGTTTATCCTCGAAAGTTACAAAAAGATGATATTGCGAGGTGTCTGTACAATCGACAATTTGATATCTAAACGTATAAATTACCAAAAAAGAGAAAAAAATTAACTCTGAACATCGATTTTACTCGTGTTGTAATTGATTATTCTTCTTAATTGATCACTTATGATCGATCCTGCCATAAAATTGCTTCGTTAACGTGTAATTCACCAATTAAACATGCTGCTGCCGTTATAAATTAATTTATAGCCATCCTTTCGATTAAATTACTGATCGAAAAATAATTTAGTATTTGATTTACGCTCTTGTAATTGGTCGTTTATGCTCGAGGAATCGTTTTATTAACTGGTAACCGTTTAACTATGCGTACGAAGTGTGTATCAAAACGTGTAATTGAGCTCTTAAAACTCGATTACACGTTTAAAACTAGAGAATTTGATTGATTACACTCGCAAAGTTCATTTCCCGACGTGTAATTTATCAATGTAACTTGCTTAATCACGTGTTTTTGAAATTATTTCTTCAAAAACACGCTGTTACACGCAATTGACGATTTTATTCTTGAAAAATACATTTTTCTAGAAAAAAACCAAGCGTGAAATAGATTTATTAAGCGAAATTAATCATTATCTGTCATTAATTGATTATCCGCGAGAAATCGATTACAAAGTTGAAATCGATACACAAAATCGATTAATGCCAAGAAATCGATTTTTGATCACGCCAACTTGATAGAGTCGATCAGTAAAACGTGGCGTGTCCCGTCTTCGTAATTACAAATCGATTTAATAATTATAATAATCGATTATTAATTTACGTAATTCTCTTTCGAATCTGTACTTAGTGGTCGAGCGTTACTCTTGCTTTCAGTTAAAATTCACGAAGGTGGCTATTTATAGTAACAATAACTGTGCTTACGGCCATCGCATAGATTTATCAGACGTCGGTGCTGCTATCCGAATTATTATTATTAAAATAGCATTTATATAAAAATAAAAATAGCAACGTACCGTGAACTGTATTCGGTTAAATTTACCATTTTAATAATATAAAAGAAAATCGATTGGTTGAACATTACTTTTGCTTTACTTTTCCGCCATTTTTCTCTGTTTTCTAAAAATAGCGGCTTTTATATTTTTGATTTCTCAATTTGATTACCTTTTTTCTGTGTGAGAAATCGATATCTAATCTGTAATTGAAGAATTCTTCTGCCGCGAAATCGATTTAAAATATGAAAATTACGGAATTTTTAAGGAAAAAAAATCGATTCTCACCAACTAATCGATTACTTAAGCGAAATCGATTGTCCGAGGCGTAATTGAGCCTTTTACGCTACGGAATCGACTTTATAAATTGATAAAGAGAGCAAATTTTTCGAGAGAAATTGGAAACTAATCGAAACCATTTTTGTTGTTTAAACTTCGCTAGACGAGCCGGAAAATTGATGTTTTTCCACCCTGGCGAGCGCTTTGCAGTGGCTAAAAAATGGCTCTCTTCTTCTGGCCCGACTCTTAATGACGTCACAAACGTAACACCACATCACTCGAGTGACCTTTAGCATAGTGAAAAATAATCGTTAACGTATATCACGCCCGTTCTTCAATTCTCAAGACGGTCGTACTGTACATAAAATACGTAAACGTCTTAACCGTAAAAAATATATAATGCTACAATAGTATCGAGGGAATTTCGAAACGTTTGGAGGGGAAAAGAGCCTCAGTTTATAAGCGTGCAGTCTCTTGCATAACATGCAAGTCGGGTTATTTTCTCCCGTTTTTTCTTCCATCTTACGTCAGCACCAATGCTGCTATAGTAACCACACAGCTGTTGCGAGTCAGAATGGATTTTTCTTCGGTAAAATTGCTTCCAAACACTATAAAATTGTTGCAGATACAAGATACGAGTGTGACGTTTTGTGAGATCGTCTCTTATCGGGGGAAAGGGTCCTGGAAAAATCCTAGTTTTATCCAAACGATCGCTGCTATAGTAACAGAAAGTCCAGCTGCTGCAGCTTCTAATGTCTAAATCCTTTTTTTTTCCTCCGATAAAATTGCTTCCAACCTGTAAATTTCAACGTTGTGTAGTGTAACAAAAGTGAAATTTCTGTATTATTTTTAAACTGTGTTAGCATTTGCTATGTACTGTACTTTAGCAAAATATGTTTCTGTTTAGTGTCTTGTTTGGACGATTCATTCAATATTTTGCAAGTTTGAGGCATTAGCCTAACATTACAACAGTTGATACTGCTGTAGTGTTAACCCACCCCCTAATTATTTACACTACTGTAACATTACAGCAGCATCTGCCTATTGTTAATACCTATTTTATAAGTTTGTGAGACATTAATTTTGATTTCTGATGAATGGGAGGAGACTTGAATGGCCTCTTCCAATGTAGTGTGTGGGCTGTTATAGTAACAAGAAAGGAAATTAGCAAAATTTGATCAACTTAAATAACAATTTTACGGTTTATCTCAGTTAAATCGAGGATAAAAATCTTGTTACCAATGGAATAAAGCTATTAGAGTAACATCTTAAAAAGTAATGTCAATTTGTAGAATAATAGGGAATTTAAATCCTTCTAAACATATTTTCGATAGAACCTTGATCACTTTTATGACTAAACCTTATCTAAATTAAGTCTATGGTTTATTGTTACTAAGGGGGCAGTAATCTGTAAGTTCTTACTAATTAATGCCTTTTGATGAATTCTAATTCTGCTCCCTGTTTTCCAATGACGATCAGACACTTGTAATTGTTACTTTGGTAGAAGTCGACTATGAATAAAACATGATCGCTTATTGGATTAATACAGTAATCTTGCGATAAGATAAACCAATTAGGATTGTTAAAAATATATAACTTACATAGATAGGTAGAGATGAACACTACTATTTTCCTCTGTTCTACGTAACAGGGAAAATCTTTGGAGTGGGGTCATTTTTTATTTTTGGTCTCGGGACCTTGAAAGGTCGAGAAATGCAAAGAAATTAAGGGGGTTTCTGTTTATGTGGATGTTAATGTGTGGGGGTTTGTTCACCCACTTTGAAGCTTAATAACTCCCGTGCTAATTGTCGAAAATTTCTGAAATTTTTGCAGGGAGATTTGTGTATTAAGTGGATTGATTCTGTTAAATTTTGGTAGTTAAATATCAAGGGGATGGAGAGATAAAAAAGGGTCTGATATCATATCTCGAGTGGGGGTAGGACTTAATGAAGATTTTACTCGTTATTAGCATTTACATTTTTTTTTATAAAACGCGCCCCTACCTTCATAATTAAACTTTTTGCATTTTATAATGAAATCTCGTAACAAATGGCACCACAGGCAATTTTAACAATTTTCCGGAAAAGTTACGCAACTCGTTGCTTGATTTTTTTAATCCTTTTGTAGCTTAACGAATGAGTAAAACACTTCTTTAATAACTTTTCTAGTTAACGGGTATAATATCGATGCTGCTAAAATAACAACAGGCACAGTAATCTAAAAAAACTTCGAGTACTTTCAAGAGAAATATCGAATTTTCTGAGTTATTTACTAAAATTAACAATTAACGTCAATGTTACTATAGTAACAATGTTAGTTTCTCAATTGTCCTGGTGTGTGTATACGTAAAATTTTTCAATGAAGTGATGTAGGTGCTACATAAGGGGGGGGATGTCACTCGTAAAAATCCGATTGGAACACGTGGAAATTCATTCAGACAGCTAATTTGTAGTTTCTGAAGCTGCAATGGTATGTAATACGATAGTTTTTCATTGGAGCAAGACGACTTTCCTTCTTGTGTTAGCGAAAATGCATGTCACAACGTCATCTTGCAGGTAGAAGAGCTTGCTCCTTCTATGCTGTTACTAAAGAAGTTTAGCAGGACGTGCGTAATTCGATCTCGTGATGGAAGGAAAGGGAATTGGGTCAACCTTACAAGGATCACCATCCATCAAGAAGAGAATAAACGATAGAAATATATGGATTTTCCGCATCAGTTTATGAAGCCGACCATGCTTAAAATTAAACTGGCAGCTGCACTTACTAATTTTAAATGCGGAAATCATTTTTTCCCCTTCGGAAAAAATTAATTTTTAATACTTCTATAAATTCTGTCTTGATTGATTGAATTTTTATTAATAATTTATAAATTTTCGAAATTGTTTTGCTCTTTAAACGGTTGTTAATTTCATTGACGTGTGCTTAACGCGTGGAAATGAAATTGACGAGTTTTTTTTTTCTTTAACGAAATCGATTTAATTGGTTATCGATTTTGAATTCGAAAAACCAATCAGATTCGAAATAGTCGTTACGTAACTTGATTTTCGTAAAATCGTCCAATAAGCTTGTTTTTTCTGATTAAAACTTGTCGCCGATTGGATAATTTAAAATATTTTCGACAGAAATCGCTTATTCCTTAGGGAAAATTGAATAATTTGAGAAAAAATGTGTTTGAATATTTTAATGACAAAAATAAATGATAATCCGATCGTTATAAAATCTCATTGCCGTGTACTTAATTTAAATTCAGATTCGAAATCGATAACCAATCAGATTCGAAATAAGTCGTTACGTATGCGAATTTTCGTAAAATCGTCCAATAAACTGTTTTTGATGATCTCGAGCTTGTTTTAAATTATCCAATCGACGATATCTTGCGAGAAATCGATTATTAACTTGGAAAAATCTATTAATTCGAGCGATTAAACATGAAATCTTAACTTACTGTACTTGAATATTTTTGATGGCAAAACTAAAGGAAAATCCGATTAGTGTGGTTTAATCTTTTACGCGATAGGATTAACTTAATCTTTCGCTAAACTTCAAGTCTTTTGTGCATGCTTGAAACGTTGAAATTTTTGATAAAAGTTGACCTTAGAAGAATAGAAAACTCTAGAAAGTCACATCCTCGGATTTAACGAAGAAAAGTTAAAAGTATTCAGTATAAGGTGAAAGCATTAGCTGCCGTAGCTAACGTCCGTTTCGTATGCATAATCAGTCAAACGATCACGTCACTTTAACCGGAAATGATTGTGTTTGGATCACGTGATATGCCTCCTAATTTACACGTTCACAACTATTCGATAAATCTCAATTATCGTGATCGAACCCGCAAATTTCTGTTTATCTGCGAATTAATGTAATTCCGCGTTAAGTTGCATGCAAATTTTGGTGGTTATTTCAAGCATATAAGCCTCTTATATGTTTGAAATAATATATAAGCCTCTTCAGCTGCAAAAGAAATATAAAAATTTGTATTTTTTAAATGTAGCCGCCATGACAGTTTAAGGCAAGGAAACAAAACTTGATTCTTTTTTACTTTATAAAATTGGGTTTGTTTGTGGCATTTCGAAGCGGAGAGCCTTCAGAAAATCATAAAATTGCCTTTCTTAATCACAATAAGAATCACTGTTGTTCATTGCATCTCGATACTTCTGAAAACAAGAGATGAAAGGATTATGCCACTTTATCTTACTTCTCTTATCTCTGTACAGTACAAAGGAACTTTGACTTGTTCTATAGGAGGATTTTATGAGGATTCTTAAACTTTGATAAACTCATAAGATCGGTTTCTTGAAACAATAAGAAGAAGGAAACCACCAATGTCTGGGCGCCATGACATCCGTACCAGTAATGTCCGACTGTGATAGTCGGACATTACTGGTACGGATTTTTAGGAGCTTATTATAGATTACGTAATGGCTCATAACGTGAATAAAAGCAGGCCAATATGATAAAAATTCGGAACAGTTATAAATAATTTATTGTTTATCGTGTTTCGCTCCACAACACTGTGTGATGTATCGTACAGTACACAGTGGCGCGTTCTTGCTTCATTGGGCCCGGGCAAATTTGAATTAGGGAGCCCCATGTGCGGTGATGACTTCACACATTTTTCTTTGAGTGAATTGTTTGGGAGAAATATTTTCTTTTAAAAGATTGGTTTGGGCTCCCTGTTGGTGGGGGTCCCAGCAATTACCCTTTTTATCCGCAGGATAGGAACATTCATTTAACTTGTATTATAGTAAGAAACTTCTTGGTGAGCGCTATGACAGGTTGAAGCCTAAAGTTTGTGTAGATTTTTTTTATAAATTTACAAGAACGGAAATGTTTTGCGCAGGTTTTTTTTTGAGTTAAAATATATTTTAATTTGTTATAAAAATTGGAATCTTGGTCAAATTATCTTGGTATGAGTTCTGTATATGCTAAATGAGAAAACTCGATCACGAAAATGATATAAATCTGATGCTGAGTGACGATTGTGTGACTCGATATGCAAATTTTCTTGCACCGCACATTCACGCAACCATAATTACAATCCGGAGAGATCGTGTTATGTAAAGATGAAGTTAAAAATATCTGGATAATATGTAGGGAAATAATTTCTCCCCGTGCAATTATATCGGTAATAGAGCAATTATGCAAATTTGTTACGGGATAAAAACATTTTTTATTAAATAAATTGCGTTAAATTAAAGTGTGATCGGTTGGGAGTAGGTTAATTATTTTGACTTTTTCCAAGGATTTTTTCCGTTCTTACGATCGAATTTTACTTAAACCAACTTCCAGGTTACTTAATATATATATATTTACTGAAGTGTACGTATTTCGAAGTGAATTAATGGGTTGAAAATGCATAAATTCGACGTAACTCGTAATTATTCATTTTTCAACTAATTTATTAACTAATTTGCATATTTCTAAGAAACCTTTTTGTGTACGGGTGCTTGATTAAGATAAAATAGATAGATGTGTAAAATATTTAAATGAAAAAGAAATAAATGGCTTTAAATATATGCGCGCATCATTTGATAGTAGGACTTCATTATTCTTCATGCACCGATTCAATCTCATTGATTTTCTATTGAATTTCCTACGCTATCTGCAAGTAATTTTTCGTATCGATCCCATAAATTTTGCTCTGACTGCTTTACAACGTCGTTAAGCAATTTTTATTAAAGTTTTGTATATTATTTTGTGGTGGCATTATTATTATTACATTTTATATTTTCGGAAGTTTTATTGGTTTAATATAGTGTATAATCAGAAAAAATATCGATTTTCCTGCAACTAGAGTGTACATCCGGATTTATGGCATCGGGTCACAATATGCTTTGGTTATTGTTTCTGCAGCGGCATTCGCAGAAAATTTATGCAATTTGCTATGCTCCCGTGGTACCAAATACCAAATTGCACCCTTCAGATATATTTTAAGCTCTTAAACTACGTTAAAAGTCGAGTTTGTATATTGCATTTCTATACATCACGAATATATATATAAATAAAGATATACTATATAGTACGTGACTGTCTTGCGAAATTCAATAAAGGAGAATGTCACGTTCGTAAAGATCTTTAATTCAAACTCGTAGAATGCCTGCCCAACCAGAAAATTACTTTACTATAAAAATATTAGTTGAACGGAAGTAACCATTATTTATCGCCGCAGAATTCGTGTAGAAGTAAGTAACTTTAAAATGCCATTTTGAAATTCAAAATATCTTTCCACCAATAATTCGTGCCGTTTACGACACGTCACGATCTCATTTTTTGAATGCAGCCAATAATCTTCCGACATGCAAATTGCGTAAAATATGTTTTAAGCAATAGAACTAGATTCGTTGCGAAATGAAATTCCATGAAATTTTAATATTATTTCTTTAAAATTGAAAAAAAAAAATAAATACTTTTTAAATTAAGTTACGTAAAAGATTTATTATAAAAATACATTTCTTTGAACTAATAATAATCATAATTTTTAGTTCCAGAAAAAAAAAGAAAAATTGTAGATGTCGCTAATTTGAAAAAAAATCCAATAAAATTTAAACTATAAAATGTAAGCGCTGTATTAGCCAATAAAAGTTTATTGATTAACCAATTTAAATTTAAAATTCAAAATTTTAGCCAATAAGATCAAACTTTAATTTGAATTCGATTATGTCTAAAGTATTTCAGTTAATAAAATACAATATTTTAAATGTAGCCTGTATGTAAATAACTTTTTAATATTTGTTTAAATTTTTATGGTTTTGTTATGATAAACTTTAAATTTTAAATATTATTTATAAAATAAAAAAATCGTCAGAATAATTTATGAGTGGTTCATGTTACTGTATAAGAATTTCTTCTAGTACTTTGTTTGTGTTATAGTCGTAGTACTGTACATGGCTATAAAATTTATATAACGTAGATATAATTTATGAATAAAGTATACATAATTTAGTAAATTTTTACTACATATTGTCTGAAAAATCTCACTTTTTGCAGACAATTAAAAATTTATGTATAAATTTTTAAAATAATAACCATAGGTTAATGCTGCTATAATATTAATTAAATCTAAAAAAATAATTCCTAACATCATAAATAATTAAAATGAATAATTTACAGTATGATTTTACGCGTCATAAAATTTAAAAAACAAATTGACCAATTAAACTGCTGGAATTCAAAATTGTATTAGCTATTAACCAATAGCACATTGTAGATTTGAATTTTTGAAATTAATTGACCTATCAGGTTTAGTTATTTGATGCCGTGGTAAATGATTAGAAAACACGAAAATCTTTGAAAAACATGCCATAAATTACGCTTTATTGTCGCGATAATAAAGCAAAATTTTAATTAATGAGATCGCCAGGTCATTAGTTTGATAAATCGAGTTGATAGGGAGATGTCAGTCAAAATAAACGTTGGAGGTGGGGGTTAGAATAATTAAGAGAAAGTAAATCCTGTTATATAATGTTTAAGTCACATATCAAACGAGAAATGCTTTGAGACAATGGCTAACACCAGTTATTCTTGAATTAATTAATTTAGTTCGTCTTTTTGGTATGATTAAGATCCTGTTTCGTATGTTTCTAGTGTGAAAGAACGTAACATAAAAAAAATCGTTCAATTTGGCAACACTCGAAAGTGTAGAAAGTTTCCTTGGAGTAATTCCATCATTAAATTCCTTTTTCTCTTTCATTAAAGAACAGAATAAGAAGCAAAAGTTATTTTAATTAGGATGGATAGAAAATCAGCTTATTAAACTGCGCCTTTCGTATATTAATTATTATTATTATTATTTTTTTTTTGCAATAAAAATTCATCAAGGAAAATTTAAGCCAATTATGGTATTATAATAAGAAAAGAATTAAGTTTTCTTGACGTCATCAGCTACGGAAATGTATGCAAATTAAAGAAAGTTTGCGCTGTTTTATGTAGGATTTATTTTTAATTTATTCGTCACCTAAAGGTCGTGCGAATTTCTTAAAAGTGTTAATTTCTACACATCCCTTCTGCTACAAAACAGATAAAATACCGGTAAATGCATTTTCGCCCACCGTTTCCGTTCGACGTGTTGTAATTTTCTCTAAATGCAATCTCGTGCCAATTGTTCTAGGAATTTAACTTTATATCAAATTTAGTCAAATTAGCTTTTGTTTTTCCTCCCTAAATCGATTGATCAAACCCCCTACATACGTTCTTCCGTCTTGTAATAAATGGAATTTCAAATTAACCAATAAGCTAATAATTAATGTATGAGATGTCGCAATTTTAATCTAACCAATGACGTTTTACTTTAGTAATTTTAAATGTTCGAATTTTTCTTTCGCAGTTATTTGTTGTTTTATGACAGTTTGGGAATTCTTCTTGTTAAAAAAATAATAAAAATGATGCTGTGGTAAAATAGTTTGATGTCTGGGAATTCCCTATTATCAGTTATGATATCGTATAAAATATTTTCTGATGTCATCACCAAATGACAGAATAATTTAATTAAATATCTGTAATGATTTACGTCTTTAAATAAACATTTTTTATTTAATTTTTATTAAAATTCATTTCATTAAAAAAAATAAAATTTTCAAAATTATTCGTTAAGCTCCGCGAGGGGAAGAAAGAAGAAATATTCGATTAGTTTTTCTATTGGTTGATTTGAATTTAAAATTTTAAAATTAAGCGACGTTATTTTAAAATATATCCAATAAGCTACCGATATATTATTACGAAATAAAATTTAACTTTTTAAATCAGCCAATAAACTTGACGTATTTTAAATTTTGAATAATAATCGTTTCGTATTGGATAACACAGAAAAGACATAATAACGAAATTATATTATTTAATATATATTTTTCGATTTCAAACGTGTCCGTCTCCTCTTTTTTTTTTCTTTATTGTAGCTTTGTATAATACTAAAGCGATTATTTTCGAATTTAATTAAAGGAAAAAGAAGAAAAACTTGTCAAAAACAAAAATTGGACTGTATTTGTGTATTTGTGCAGAAAACACTTTAAACGATCTTTAAAAATCAATATTTGGTGAGAAACGACACGTGACTCTGTCATACCAATTCAACCTTATCGTACACAATGACCTATTTTTATAATATCAATATTTCTTATTTTACCGCCAAAGTATCCATTAAAATCTAGATAAAAACAACGATTTATATACTCTATAAGCCTTTATCATTTATTAAAACTGTAGTAAACGTCCGGCATTATTCTAGGACCGTCCCTTACATCATCTCGCACATCCGGATGTAGTAAATCAGTGCTTTTATACCTTCCTACCCCCCGTTCTTAAAGTGATTTTTGATGAGTTTCTTTACTATCTTCTGTTTACCAGTATTATCGAGTAGTAAAATTCCCATTTGGCTTCTTCACATATTACAAAACTCGAAGGATTTTCCTTTCTCTTTATGTCTCTAGAGGGGCAGCTACAAATATTGTTTAAATGGATCGTGCGGAGAGTTAAATTAATTTTTAAATACCCCCGAGATGGTTAGTTTGTTAAAATCTTTACACCTGACACGGTAGGAGGTAATTTCGTTTGACACGTATCCATTACAGTGAGTACTCACTTAGCAAATATTTCTTGTAAATATTTGATGATATGTGTGTATGTGTGTTTGGTTGAAATTATCCACCCGATTCTCATCGATTTCCTTGCTTTCATCAGCTGAGAATACATCTACTATACAGTTTACGGTGAATGGGTTGATAAATTATCAAAGTTGACTGACCTATTCGTGGTCCCATCTGCTTGGCTCCTGACGAGTTTGTGTAATTCCACTCCGTAATTAAAGCTTGTACACAAAAGTGCATCCCATTAGCTAGGTTATACATTCAGAAAACTATACCAATGCACCTAATTACTATATTTGTTTACGTTCGTTTACGTTCGTTTGAAAAGCCTGAGGATAACAATTGTTCTCATCACGAAAATGTAACTTGATTTGACTTTCTCTTGACCATTTATAAACATTAGTAAACTTTCTTTGAGAGTTACTTTTCGTTTTTCAAACCCGCCTTTTTACTTTACAAATCGTTAAATCTATACTAATATTATAAAGAGGTAATTTTTGTATGTATGTATGTATGTAAGTTTGTTTGCAGCAGGTAATCTCCGAAAATACTTAATTAAAATGAATAATTTACAGTATGATTTTACGCGTCATAAAATTTAAAAAACAAATTGACCAATTAAACTGCTGGAATTCAAAATTGTATTAGCTATTAACCAATAGCACATTGTAGATTTGAATTTTTGAAATTAATTGACCTATCAGGTTTAGTTATTTGATGCCGTGGTAAATGATTAGAAAACACGAAAATCTTTGAAAAACATGCCATAAATTACGCTTTATTGTCGCGATAATAAAGCAAAATTTTAATTAATGAGATCGCCAGGTCATTAGTTTGATAAATCGAGTTGATAGGGAGATGTCAGTCAAAATAAACGTTGGAGGTGGGGGTTAGAATAATTAAGAGAAAGTAAATCCTGTTATATAATGTTTAAGTCACATATCAAACGAGAAATGCTTTGAGACAATGGCTAACACCAGTTATTCTTGAATTAATTAATTTAGTTCGTCTTTTTGGTATGATTAAGATCCTGTTTCGTATGTTTCTAGTGTGAAAGAACGTAACATAAAAAAAATCGTTCAATTTGGCAACACTCGAAAGTGTAGAAAGTTTCCTTGGAGTAATTCCATCATTAAATTCCTTTTTCTCTTTCATTAAAGAACAGAATAAGAAGCAAAAGTTATTTTAATTAGGATGGATAGAAAATCAGCTTATTAAACTGCGCCTTTCGTATATTAATTTTTATTATTATTATTTTTTTTTTTGCAATAAAAATTCATCAAGGAAAATTTAAGCCAATTATGGTATTATAATAAGAAAAGAATTAAGTTTTCTTGACGTCATCAGCTACGNCACTAAGAAGAAATTTTTCGAAAAATTCCTCCCCCTTACGGGGAAGTGTTACAAATTTATAATAGATACATTTTGAGCCACAACAACGCGTGGCGGGGTCTGCTAGTTGATGATAAATTTCTAGTAGTGTAGTTAGATGTAAAGCATATAACAAAAATATTTCGTCTGATGGAAACTTTTATACTTCACATAACAAAATGGCCGCCATCGTGTGAAGTTTTAAACCGCGTATTTCTAATAACGTATGCACATAAGTCAAAATTTCAATATAGAAGTAATAAGAACACGCGCCACTGGTCATTTTGCTTCAGAAAATTGCCCTTAAGAATACTTGTATACAATAGAAAAAACTTTTTCTGACAGACAAATATAAGTATAAACTATATTAGAGACGTTAAAAATGGTTGCGGATAACGATTCTTCCAGGTTTTATCGGCTTAGCCGCCATCACCTCGCGATCTACAATAAAAATCCTATTATCTTAGCGACTGCCAGACTTGCAAATAAAATTATTGATGTCGAGTGACGAGAAAAAAAGTTTCCAGTTATCTTAACTATTGTTTATTATACTCATCTATTCTGCATATATATTAAATGTCACATGCCATTAACACGCTTCTGACGTTCTAGATAAGCTCAGGAACCTTATGAATAAGCTCTAGAGCAGATTTTACGAACATCCTGCGTAAATTTTAAATACCACGTTCTATTAACACGCTTACAACCACTAAGACCTTACAGGCAGAACTTTGCGAGTTCAAGTATGAGTTTTGTGAACGTTCCTCATTACGGAATTGTTCGTATTTGCTTACTTTTGAAAGAGGTTCATATCACAGCCAAAATACATTTTTAAAGCTTTATTACGTCCGTTTTGCACTCGTTATATTAATACAGTATAGTGTAGAATACCGAAAAGCAGACAAATGTCGAACACAGCGGCCAGCGCTCTCATAAGCGGGCGATCGAGAACTCTGTATTTGTTTTATAACAAACTCTGGATATATATCGCGTGACGAACGACAATAAACAAAAGAAAACAATGCTGAAAAACTTATTTTTCCGAAACAAAAATTTGCTTCGGTTACTCAACACGCAATTTTACTAACAAGTTTTAACGCAATGCCACGAACGGCTTCTGTCTATCCATTTTTTAAATATTTTCCAACCTCAGGTAGTTATCTTCGTGGTATTAAATAATGTAAATTGGGTTACGCGTAAATATTTTATGTTGGAGGGAAAAAAACTGCAGTCTTTCGTAAGAGGTTATAAAAGAAACCTCATAATTGGAAAGAAAATGGGCGAAAAAAATTCTTTATTGCGCTCATTGTCGTGCTGTATTGCGTTTACCAAATGACGTTGGTGTTACCCTGGTAACGTTAGGAGTGATGCAGACGTCACTACGGTAACCGAATTTGAACCGTTAGATAAATAAATTTGCAGTTTTATGTTGTTATAAACAAATTTTATTATTATTATTTTTTAAATGATCGATTTGGAATTGCTGTTAAAATTTTACCGGTGTTACGCTTTGTCGATCGAATTGTTTTAAAATGACTTACTAATTCCCCGCTGCGTGTCGAACGTGTCAGATCTTATCATCCAGAAAATTGTTTATTAAAAATGAATTTTTTTTCTAATTTATTCTGGCAACACTTATTCAAAAATTAAAAAATACAGACGAACTTTTTAAATATGCTGCCACCTCGAATATTTTTTGAATTCTCGAATAAGTAGACAAATTTTACAAGACTAATTCGTATCGAAGTCAACGTTTTTGTCTACTCAGTCGCAATATTTCTGATAAAAAAATAATTTTATAATTTATTACTTAAAATTACCCTTGAATAATAATCAGTGTTGCCATCCTTTCAAGTTTAAGTTTCTTGCTAATTTTTAAACAGCCTTAAGAAATGAAGTGTGACGTCATAGATGTCGTAATAATAATTTTCTAGATCGATTGCTTTGAAATGATTATATCAAGGAGCGTCTTTTTAAATTCAAATCATCCAATCCAGAGCCCAGTTTTTCAGCCTTTTGTTGCGTATTCGCTTTCGTGGTTATTTTTATATGAATAGAAGAAAAATGTATACACTAAAGACCATGTATTTCGTTGCAGATAACAATTCGACATGCAGGACTGGGCCGTGGCTGCCACGCTGCTGGCCGTCAGCATCGTGATAACCGCCGTGTTGATCGCTCTATGTCGTCATCTGGGAGGTCGGCCGTGGATCGTGGCCTGGTTGACAGGTGACAAAGAAGAGAAAGCGCAGTTGGCGAAGAGCGATCAGAATTCTCTGAACGGATATGTGGTAAGTAGGGACCGCAAAATCACTATAATTATGAGACTTTTGCCATCCCCGAAACTTTAACGAAACGATAGCCACGATTAATTCAACGTGGCGTTGTAGTAAGTTTCCAGTGCGATTTGCAAATCGTATCAAGTTGAACCCTGACTCTTCCGATCAATATTCTCTATTCCTGTGTCAAAAACTAGTGACATTCAATTCCCAATTTCAGGTCAACTCGGGGTGCACAGTTTCGTTAGATGGTCACGATCATTATAGAAACGAGATCTCCAACACGCCTCCCAAACAGGAGACGCCATTATCTACTACCCAAACGACAGTTACACCACTAACGAGACAATGGTCGTGGGATAACGAGAAGGTGAGAGATACTCCAAGCATGGACAGAAGATTCAGCCTTGACCTCGATCTGCAAGACTTGCTAGGTAAGACGATACCGAAAACAATGGTTACGATGCTACCTGCAAAACTTTAAATTTAATCTTTTCTAGGCGATGGTTACCCTTCTCGACTCAGAAGAGCCATGTCTTGCGATAGCGTCAGTTCTGACACGTCAGTGGTTCTGGATGCGCTTGATTCTCCCGAACATTTTGGAGAACTGGAGGTGGTTCTCCAATACAGGTACGCATCATCCTCGCTTACTTTGCTGCCACTGTTCTGGTGCTTACAAGTTATACTTGCAGTGAAAGTGAAGAATTATTGGTTAACGTTCGACAAGCGAAAGAACTCGTTGTTCCAGACCCTAATCTACCAGTCAACAGTTACGTTCGAGTATGTTTGATGCCTAATCAATCCGTCAGCATGCAAACACGGGTAAGTGTATGCCACAGTTCTATATTTGTCGCACTTTAATGAATATTTCACCTTCCAGTGACCCATTTTGCATCGTGTCATCAAGCTAGGCGCGATCTATAATTGGCAAACCAGTCGACATTTCACGTATCATCGTTACACATCCATAATTAATGGAAAACCCCGCGTGGAAGTAGGACGTAAAGTTTGACTTCCTCTTAACATTTCCAATATATATATATTTTTTGTTTTCTTCCTTAGGGATTTCCTTTTCTAGTGGATGTAGAATTGGACAGATATTAACTGCACCAAGTATTTTTATTAGTAGCTTTCCCAATTTTCTCTTAAGTGTGTCTTCAGACTAAATTATCGATAATTTCATCCAATTCTTCCGTTGCTTAGAGAGAAATGTACAGGAAAGCAATTCGATCTCTGGCATTGGGCCAGCAAGATAGAAAAAACAAGAGAGATTAGGTAGATGTAATGCTTGGCTTCCGAATTATCCACTCTAATTCTTTTTTTTTCTAATTTGCTACGTTTTATCATTCTGAAGATTTGCTTGTTTAGAGTACTTTCTTAATGGTTAGTTTGCTTCCTGATGAACAATCTAAGCGTAAATTCGTACACAGATAACTCGATAATCACACGAGATTTCCTACTTTTCTCGTTAGTTTATGGTTTAAGATGTATGTAGAAGTTTGATGGATTCCAAAGACTATACTTTGTCATTGTTAGAAGGACACACCTCTGACCTACTTACTCTAATCCACAGAATTGATTTTGTTTGTGAAAAATCACTTTACAGTGTATTGTCTTGCCAATATGCTATATATAATACTCTGCTGTGGGGAATGCATAACTTCATTTATTTCAGATGGTACCGCTACAGACATTTCTCATTCAGGTTGGCCAATCGAGCAAGACCAAACTTTGAGCTGATGAAATGGACAGAAGCAGCAAGGTACCTCTCCGGCTGTTCTGAACTTTTGATTAGTAGGAGAGGGTACCTTTCTATTTCTATCCGTTTAATCAGAATGAAGTAACAAGGTACCCCTCTCCTGCTATTCGGACATCCCCTTTCATTTCAAATCAACATCTTGGGAATTATTTGGGTCAAATCACTCGTGGAAATCTTGGATACTTCTTGGCACTTAACTGACCAAATCATCACTCACTGAGATTAGTTGAAGCCTTGTTATACAGCAGGTGATGTGCTGGTGTCTGACATCAGATCAATCAAAACTAAATCACTGGTTACTTCTACACTAGCTTAACACTATGAAAAATTATGAAATGAGAACACTAAGTCAAATATTTGCATATCTTTACATGATACTTCCATTTCTCTGTAAATGAATTTCTTATTTGTCAAATTCAGGTGCAGATAAATACTCGTAATCCTGTATATAATGAAAAATTTCTGTTTGGTGTGAAAGAAGGAGAGTTGCATAACCATTCTGTAGTTTTTTATGTATACATCTGCGATAAATATTCCAATACTTTGCTGGGAGAGTGTGAGATAAAGTTGGTGGATCACCATGAAATTGGCTTCCGACAGCCGTACAGTGCAAGGCTAACCATTGTCGACTCAAATCAGGTAAATTAAATTTCATCTCATGCATTCCAAATTTCCTTCTTTTCTGATACTTTTGTCTCTGATCTTACAGGTAAATGCCTTGGGAGATCTCATGTTCTCACTTAGTTACTTACCTACAGCAGAACGTTTAACAGTTGTGATTGTAAAAGCTAGAAATGTTCAATGGACTGAAAATAACAGACATAAAGGTAATAGATTGTTCAAACTGTTCCGGTATGATTTATTGATGCAATTTAATATTCTTCTATTCTTTCAGAGATGTTTATCAAAGTGTACCTGCTACAGAATGAAAAGAAGATAAGTAAGAAGAAGACATCTTTGAAAAAGGATGATGATAACCCAGTTTTCAACGAGGCCATGATATTTTCTGTTCCCTCTTCTGAATTACAGGTGATTATATCAGCAATACAGAAATGTCAGTTCTACATTATCCTCAGAAAAATGATGGAGATGGAGAGCGCTCCATCCCCATCTTCACTTTGGTTTGTATTGCTTAATCTGCACCAAGTAACTGGTGTAGAGTATAAAATGAGGTAGTTGGGACCTTATCAGAGCCATACACCATGCTCACAGGAGTAAAAATTTCAAAGGAACCAATGGTCTCTAAATATGATCATTTCTGAGTTATAGTCACCCCCAGAATCAGCCTATATGGAATTTTGAAGACCCTCAAAAATGAGATAAATCTAAAAATCACCTGTTTTAGCTGTTTTGAGAAATGGTTCCAGATTTTTTCACTTTTAAATTTTATCTGTAGTAAAATGGAAAAGCTTGTAAGCATAAGAAATGCCATTGCAGTTGCACTGCATGCTCCATTAAGTCTTGCATGGTGTAAAAAACATCCAGGTCAAGATATTCTGTATCTCACCTAGGGTCACAATTAGAGATATGGTTCCTTTTTTTTTGATCATCCAGGAGTCCAAACTCCTCATTCAGCACTGAAATTTTACAATGGTATATATACTGTATAGCCAGTACAACAATAATTAGAAGCATAAAATAGCTTCACACTAGTAAAGATTATTGAGTGTTGTAGAACCTCCATTTCTTTACTATTCAAATCTACTTGCCATTTCTTAAAATTTTCTCTCTTTTCTTTGCAGAATATCCAGTTACGTCTATCCGTAGTGGAACACTTTGGCCAGGGCAAGTCGGCTTCCATCGGTCACATATTTGTGGGATCGCAATGTACGGGCAAGTCACTGATGCACTGGAACCAGATGATGTCCTCCCTTCGAAAGCCAGTAGCACTCTGGCATCCCATTAGAAAGTGAAAAAAAAAAAAAAACCTGTCTCAAGAACTCTACATTAAAAAATATATTAGCATATCAAAAAAAACCTAAACGAAAATTGAAATTTTTATTACAGATTCCATCTGGATCATTTCCTTCGATCACACTTTTTTGATATTATTCTATTCTTAACACATCATGCAGATACTTTTATATTTTATAAACTGACTTTTATGGTAACATAGGAACTAAACACCATTACAAGAATAGAATTTTCAATCAGAATTAAGTTATACTTAGAGAAAACATAAAAAAGAACTGTCTAATACGTTTGTAATTAAAAATTTGTTACCATTTTTATGATGTTTTACATATATCATTCACAGTTTGTAGAAATTTCAAATCATCGTGGAATGAATCATATCGTTCAGTATATATGCAAATGTTTCGTGTATTAGAGACTATTTATACAAACGATATGCAGAGTACGTTTATTTAACGGACAATAAGTAAGATCACTTACTGATCTATCTATATATATACATGTATATGTCATTGTTTCGATATTTAAAATTAGAGAAATATATAGAGATGTTATTCGTTATACAGAGGGACCAGAAGTCGCCTCCTTAGAATTAGCAATGTAGCTTGATTCTTCAACCGTTGTTTCATTTGGTTTCACTATGTTTCACTATGGCAGGTTTTGTATTGTTGATAAGCAAATAGTTGTGAGACGTGAAAGCCAGTAGTCTGTAGTGATATTTGTGGTTAATCTGCGACTAGTTACTGGAATACGTTGTGTTGTAAATTTGTTTATATCAATGTTAAATTACATATACATGAAATTTTATTTTATATATATTATGCTTATAACAGATATGTTTCTTAGAGATTTCCACTCCCATTAACTAACTAATGCTCATAAATTTTGGAGTGGAAAGGAATATTCACGAGGCATACACATACCAGTTTTATTTTTGTGGCAATGCAAAGTTAACAACTGAGAAGCAGCGATAAAAATGCCAAGTTTTACAAGGTGATTATACAAATTTCTAACACATATCTTCCAATTCTTGTTAACCTTTTAGCATATTTGTAAGTATTAGAAAATGAATTTTGAAAAGTTGATTGCTCAAAATCATTCAGTAATTCAATTTACACTGAGGAAGGGCTGCAGAAAAGAGAAAAATCTTTTTGTATATATATAGTTTATGTTCATAAAACATCTACAGATGCAAATTTTACACATTGTTGCACGATTAAAACAAGAATAAGATATATTTAAAAAGCACAACAACTTCAAGAAATCATTATCATTCTTATGCAGAATACCATCAATGGGTGGTATATTTTATTTTTCTTCCACACACAACTAGATTGAAATCAAATCTACATATCAAAATTTATCAGAATATTCATATTTCCTCTCCAAAGTACAACTACAAACTATGTGATATCTATCACCTATAATGGTATCGATGAAGCTTCATGCAAAGAACGTGATTTGCTAGGGGAGTTATTCTATGTTTTGTTAGTTTATTGCATTTTGCCATGCGAAATTTTAACATAACTGCATAAATTTCTTTCATTATTGAACCTGTATCAAGTTACTTAGACTGTGTTTTCTTATATATTTATGTACGATGTTCCATTTGAAATGTAACAACAAAAAGTGAGACTGTACAGCTTAAAGGCTTCGTGATCTATTTGTCATCTGTAATTGCACATATCAACTACTAATCTTCCGCAGCTGGCGCGCAAACATTGTTATGTCTTAAAAATAATTTATGCCTATTGTTTTTCCCAAATGAAATGAGCAATAAAACAATTTAAGTTATTGCGAGAAGCAACCTGTTGATCTTTGAAATGTTTTATTTAGCAATTACAATTATAAAAATATGTAAATGAAATGTGTAATTATGCTTCTGGCTAAGAAAATAAAATTTTTAAAGTGTTTTGTCTGTAACCATTAGCACGCCAGTTTTAAATAAGGCATGTAAACATACAAGAATTTTTACATTATATATTTGTACAACTTGCTTGTTACACAATTACGGTATAAAAAACATTACTCAATGAGAATCTAAATGGTCCTCTGCATCGATGGAAAGTTGCGTGACACTAACATCTACAATAGAAAATAACTCATGAAAAATTTTGGTTACAAGGCAAGCAATTTGTTAATTAAAAAGTGGCAAATTAGAAAGTATAAAGTTCTTACCTCCTACTATACATAGATTCCGACCCATAGTAAAAGAAACAATATACCGAATCCCAGAAAAACAGCAGCCACCAGAGAAATTAGCAGTTCCTTAAAGAGATCTCTGGTGAATTTTGTTGATGTAACTTCATAACTAGAGGATCTGTTAAGTTTAATTAACCAAAATGTTTATTTTTCTTGTTTTACATATTAATAGTATATAATGGGTATATTCTAAACTATTTACATGTAGACAAAAATTTATATTTGGAGCTTTTGAATAGTAAACTGGGTAAGTTAAGCAAGTGTTATAGTTTTGTATCTCATTCCAGGCTTTATCTAGAATTTCTAAAATTCAATAAAAAAAATTGCATTAAATACTTTAAATTTGATGCTACAATGACCAATGCTTAGAGAAGAGAAAATAGGAAAATATAGTCAAGTAGCTTTATGTGAAGGTGGTTCCATAAATTTGATATTTGCCAATTACCAAATAATTGCTTTTTGCCAAAGTGTTTGCATGTGGCAAGCATATATGTACATTTTTATTCTTAACAATTTCCACTCTTATTATCTAACTGGTGCTTATAAATTTTAGAGTGGAAAGATATTCATGAGGCATATACACACTGCTTTTATATTTTTGGCAATGCAAAGTTAATATATAATACTCAGTACATATAATATGGTCATTGTCAAGCATTGGTTCGCTGGGAAAATTACGAACATTTGTCCAAGGTTCATTCCCTTTGATTTGGCATAACATACCAGCAAGTGGAAAATGGTGAATAATAAACATCTGTCAAGCAAAGTCATGAGTAAATCATCCACACCTTCCTGGCAGTAGCCAAATATTTGCTCGGTATTCTGCAAATATCAAACTTGAAATGTAAGTCCAATTAATTATACTTGATTGTAAGCATAATTTAAAAATATTTTAACAAAATAAAAAATTATATTAACATGATAGGAAATTTTATAGGCTAATATCCTCTGGCTACAGGCTAATATGACTCAAAATCATAATCCAACAGGAAAAGGGAATAATTCCAACCGTTCACTGTATCACAAGTTGGCACAATTCTGAAGACGTTGGAAGTTTATATGGGACATGACAAGACAGATAAACAGCCTGCATCATGATAACTTTGAAAGAGACAAACACCACACACGCAAGTGTAAACAATAGCTGTCAGCAAGTTGCCTAGCAGATATTCTACACACTAATAAGTTAGAATATTTCCACTCCAATAAATGTCTTAGAACTAACAAGTTTGGTCCGTATCAAAAGTTAACAGTTCATTCTGATTAGATCGTGGGAAACTACTAAGTCAATTTATGTATTTTCAGAAACAGAAAATCAATTTATAGTTTAATTTATGACAGCTTTCTTATTCAGTTTTCCATAAATCAATTAAAGTTATAAAAATGATTGTTCAATATATTACCATTCTTCTTCCTACATACTATAAAGGAAATATATAAAAAAAGATAGAATTAACAAGTCATAGAAAAACTATAATGTAGAATTGAATATAATTCTAGAAATAAGATATTTACATTTTCTGAAATTTAAATTACTTTCATATAATGTTAACATAAATTTTAAGCAAGCATAATTCTTGAACGGTAATTGCTTACCTTATGGGTCAAAATTCTAATTAAGCCCACTAAACCTGGACGTAAGGAGTGAAAGAATTTGAGGGGGCACAAAAATTCAAAATAACAACAACAACAAAATTTTATGCAGAAACAATTCATAAGATTTTAATTTACACTTATGTCTTATTTTGTCCTACTTAAAGGAATTATCAGTTTAGTAGTTTTAAGAAATTAATATATTTAGTACTTAGTGCAGTACTGATGATGGGTTTTCAACAGCAATGCCCATTATCTCCTTTTTGGGCTACAATTTCAAAAAATTGCAGACCTATAAATTTCCACTGTTGTCCATCTGTCTTTTCTTAATCTCAAGAACGAAATTAGATAGATAGATGAAAGATGAAAATAAATAAAGTAAAATAAAATTTAAATATGTCAGGCAATATGTGAAAGTGCTGACATCATTAGAGAATGTGCTGATTGGTTTAACTGAAACATCTTGCATGATGTTGCTCTCAAGTTGATTCTTTCCATAGACAGACTATAATTTAATTTAAAACTTACATATTCAATCAAAATTGTCTCCACTGACAATACACTTTTCCCAATGCAATGGAAATGCATTAATTAATGTCAATTTGATAGAAATCACAAGTATGAGAAGCCAAAAAGTCCTTAATGGTACTTTTTATTGCATCCTCTTCCTCGAAGACTTTCCTTGCCAAAAATCTGTCCAAATGTATAAAAAAGGGATGGTCTGTTGGCAAAAAGTCTGGAGAATACGGCAAACAGGAAAGAATTTCATTTGAATACTTTCAATTTTGAGATGAATAATTAAAGAACCACAGACTTCCAAATGATGCTCCTCCTCTCTCTCACAGAGTTTGTGTGATACCCATCTGTCTAGCTTCTTGACTTTCCCTAAGATGTTTAGATGTCAAAAAATGGTTAAAAATGTACAATTTTTCTGTGATTTTCTAGACATGTTCTGATTTGACGACGTTCTTCAATTCTGATTTTTGACATTTGTATTCCCGGAATGAAATTTTTGAACCAATGCCCGGTAGCCTGCTTGCTCACATAACCCTTGCCAAAAGTTTTATTAGTATTTTGGGTTGCTTTGCCTGCATTATGTCCCTGCTTATACTTGGAAATAAAAATTATTTAATTTCTTTTTTCCATGCCATTGGGAAAAGTACTCCTAAACACATGGAACTCACAATATAAATGAGATTACATTTTCAATTTGCATGTTATATGCATGCTCTTCCAATTGCAAATATACAACACTGTTCGCATGGGAAAAAGTTGAACTGCAAGACCAGAAAGTTTAATTTTAAAAAATGGCCATTTCATTTGCAACAACCCAATAGATTATATTCTCTGAAAAATACAAATTCTTAGTCAGATAGTAAAAACATTAAATTATTTCTCAAGCAAAGGTAATGCTAGTTTATAAATATTTTTGAAGACTGATACCCTTGATTTGAAGCATCAGACTATATACATATAACAGCATGTGGTCAGAATAAATACGAGCGGTTCTCAGCTTTTGGTCTTTCATCTTTCAGCCAATGTGTTCATTTGTAGATAATTTGATACTTTTAGCTTGATTTTTGTATTCCAAATTAGCATTTTTATATATTTTCAGCCAGTAAATCTAGTGGTGTGGGTAGAAAGCACTACTGCATGATACCTGCCTTAAAAGATTTTATCTTTTTAGTTCTGTAGAAACAGAAATATCTTTATACGGTAATATACAGCTTGATTGCTCAATTTTTGGACATTCAACTTTCATACAAATTAATCTGAAAGTGCATTTAATTATAATGTAAAGTGATAAAGTTTCAGATAGTGAAATAAAAGCAATAGCTGGTGTATCCAGGAAGCACTAGCTATTGCTTTTATCAGTGATCTTGCAAGAACTAGCTCTTGCCAAATGCACTGGTTACTTGTATAATCACTAAATTCAAGTTGCATGGGACCTAGATATTATTCTAAGAAAATGCATAAAATACTAGCTGTTGTTATTTTCACTTACACTCATTGTCTACAGCCACTCACTGATCAAAGATTGGCAGTGGAAAGGCATCCAGTCATATAAACAGGATGTTTTAGGAATGTTTGACCAAATTTTACAGGCTTATAGAGAGGAAAAAGCCCAAATAAACAAGTTAAGAGCCTTTCTTTTTATCTGAAGTTTAATTTGCAAATTATTAAACATCAAAGTGAAATGAAGTGATTTCTGTTTTTTAAGTCTAAGTATTAAATTGATTCATCAATCACAATTTAATTAATTAATTCCTTTTAATTAATTAATCCAATCAAAAATACCTTTGCAGCTGTTCATCAGTGTCTCAGATAAATGATAAAGAGACTTTCAATAGTCATCACTGATAGAAGAAGAGCAAGATCATACAAAATTAATGGATACAGAGGAGCAATTATAGCTAGAATTGGTGAGGATAGTAGTAGAAACAAATGGCTAAAACAATAAGTGCCCCTCATTTAAGTGTATAGTGTATTCTTTGTAAATGCAGAAAATTTTACAATAAAACAATTATTATTATTGAACTTCAAATAGATAAACTGTAAAATCAGTTTTTCTTCCAGACTTGCACTTTTTGTGATCTATGCATAAATTGCTGATAGGCAGGTAAACTAGTTTGTTTGCAAAGCGACCTCACCTACACAGATATATAGTCTGTCTGCTGTAACTTTGTTCACGAAACAAAGAAGTAAAGTGCCAACCTAATCAACATATGTTATAAAAATTATCCTTCTTAGTTACCTGTCTCATTGTAGAAACAAAGGCAGTGTCCTAATAAAAATGCAAATACATTAATTATTAAAAATTTAGTCCCGGAGACAACTGTTAAGAGTGCTGTTTTTTCGAACTATTTCTTGCACAAGAGTGCATGAAGTTATAGTGAATGAACTAGTAGATAACAAGACTATCAAGCTAGTTCACTTTTGTACCCTCAGATAATGGGCTTAACTGCCAAAAGTATTTGAGAAACTGCTACTTAATATATTACAAATAAAGCAGGTTTTGGTTTCTAATATGTAGATCATAAATGTAAAAATTTTATGACAAGTCAAAATTCTTTCTATCTCAAAAATAAAACAATAAAAGCTTGCCATGTTGGTTGGTATTTTTCTGTTATAAAATAGGAAATAAACTTTAAAAAGTATTTTTTCTCTTCAAAACTCTTTCCCTATTTTGAGATTTGAGAATATCTTCATTCAGTTCAACAACAAATACAAAAGATGCATTCATCACGAACGAATGATCTGACAAGAAAGAAAAAGGACAACTTAAAAGCCTCATAAAATGTTGCAATTTTAAGTAAATTATTAAAATTGTTAATAATTTTATATATAGCAGAGTAATAACTTGCAAAAAATGTATTGATTCACAAATTTACTTTATTAATCTGTATTTGTGTACACTAAACTACATCACCCTCATTGACTCACTGACCAACACAAAATGTGTGAATGGAAACAGACCTGTTATTGAAAAATTAAACAATACAATTGAAAGAAAGGGCATATTGCCTGGTAAAGCAGCTTTAATACAGCTGGATAAGCAAACCAATGATATAGACTGTTTCATTTGAAATGAGCCATGTTGGATTGCTTATCCAGCTGTATTAAAGCTGCTTTACCACACAATTCATCCAAAATATCATGTATTTCACTAGATAAATCTAAAATCTCAACACCCCATAAGATGTCAACATTTTACAAGGCATCAAGTGAATGCCTCATGAAATGTTGCAATAAATACCTTTTCGTTTTTAATCTTTTATGTCTTATGGCAAAAATTACATTATAAATATGAGAATTTAGCCACAAATTTTCCAAAATTTAGTGCAAAATGGGCATGAAAGAAGACATTTTTGGACCTGGGACAATGAAAAAAATCTAGCCACCCTAAGTCTTATTTATATGTACCAGTGCTGTATTTTGTAACAGTTGTAATATCTGCAAAATATTTCAGCTTGTAATATCATATAACGTATACAACAAATGTTTTTTTCAAAACTAACTGATATGACTCGTGGTTTACTTATGACACATTTAAAACCCAATGAGTCACTGGGACTCACAAAATCTTTAGGTTAACATATGCTCTGCATTTATTATTGCTACTTAGAACCTGAACAATTTTACTTATTTTGCCCAATTTTACAGAAAATGTGTTCAAGAATGTAAAGTAAATGAGTAATTTATCTTCATAAAGTAATTTAACTTCAGAATTAATATAGGCTATTGTGTTTTCATAATAAAATGAAGTTAAATTACACGAAGACAATTAAAATTACAACTGTTGTGTATATGTAATGCTCATATCTCATAAATAAAATATATGCAAAAGGATACACGAAGAACCATGCCATAAAAAATATTCCTATGCCAAGCAGGACCAAGGTCAGATGCGGATACACGGCCGGATTGACCGGACTCACGTATCTATTCATCATCTCGATATCCATCTGAAATGACAAAAAAAATATTATTTAATGTCATAAAATTAGGATCAAACAAATTTTGTAAACAAATTGACACAAATTAACATTTCCATATCTTTTGCAGATAACTTCAGTCAAAACTGGAATGATTATCCTATAAACAGGCTGCAAACAGCTTAATTGATGTTATAAAAATGAATATGTATGGCATGTTCATGTATATTTTAAACTGAATGCTGATCTTATTAAAAGAAATATATTCAATGTTGCTAATCTCCTTTATCAAATGAATTTGGAATTATATCTGGATTAGTACCACTCATTAGCTTTAAGTCAACAAAAAGAAATTCTAGTACACTTTACTCAATAAAATACTAAGCAAATGGAGTTGTTGAAACAAAAAAATTTATGACAAAATTAAAGATATTATAAAATGTAAAATTTGCTAAAAAATGAATGAAGTTACATCCTTTAATAGATTGTACAGTACGTGACAAATTTTTTCTTTTCTATCTGTCTGCACAGCATCTTAGTCCTTAAAACATACAAAAGAACCTCAAAAGAGTTAAAGGAGTCAGGATATTTATTTAGATTAATTGCTTTTTAGGATTTTCAACCATCTTCATATTGGCAACGTTCAACATTCTGACAATTTGAACAGAACACTTTGAAGATTTGTTTGAATTGTCAGTACATCAAATAATGTGGATCTGTAAATGGGATTGAAAATCCTAAAAAGCATTTAATCTGAATAAATATCCTGAATCCTATAACTGTGAGATTAGCCGGGGGTACAACTCCACTTAGGATCGTTCGTACCACTTAATCGGCAGCTAGTCGGTGAGACTAGTTCTCTAGGATGCAGATCACGAGATCTGATCTTATGTCAAGATTTGTTTGACCGGAGGGCTTTTATATACTGATCCAAATCGCGTGATTCGGATCTACGTCAGGATTCCGTGACACCAGTTAATCAAACTTATTAGACGCGGATTAACACGCGTACGCGATCTGATTCGGAAATGATCTGGGGAGACATTCTTATAGCATAAAACAAAAGTAAAATTTAATAAAACCAAAACAATTGAATACAAAAGATCAAATACAAACGATTATACGACAAGTTATAGACTACGACTTAATCTAAGCTAATGCGCGTTCGAGAGAGAGAGCTCACAAATCTATCATAAACATACGACCTGTTAGTTGTCGTCTTCGTTTCTGTAGATATAGGACACTTTGCAGATAGGATTCATCTTCTATCGTATGGGAGATTAATTCTTGCACAAAATAAAAAATATCACTTCTTCTAAGTGTAGACTCGGGACTTAGTCTATCTGACTTCGTTATGGGCGTTGGCCATCAGGAGGAAACTTATGTGGAGTCTGGACACTTTTCAAATCGGTCGGAGAACTCCTCGAGTTATGACGAATTTCTCCCTTTATTTCCAAACTTCGTCCAATCATCGTATAGTAACTCTTCGTGAGAACCGGCGAAAAGTGGGACGAAAGAGGGGTAGTCATTTCCCTTCTGAGCGAGATTTTTAACGGATATGTAAAAACAACGGATGTTCTCCTTGACGAAAAGGAAATAACATCTGTTATGTGGGGTTTTTCCCACGTTTAAAACTCTATTTTTCTCACCAAAAACGAAATATTATTTGGTGATATTATTTAAGAATATTTAATAAAACTTATTAAATGAGGCCTAGGGCCTTCCGGATCTCACATAACTCTATTGAGTTTCTTTCTTTCATTTTATATGCATGGAGTCATCTTTCCATATTTGAGTTCTAAGTTTCTTTAAATAAATGTTTCTCAGTAGTCATAAGGTAATTGGTGATATAACTTACATGTATGGTGGACATCACGCCTAAAATTTTTGCCTAGTTGGAGAGAAAATTCACACAAAAAGCCATTATCATTCGTTTGCTGTATGTTTTATTTTCTTACAAGCACTTTTGATGCAGTAAAAGGCATTATTCTCAGGTAGAATTGGAATCGTACCAATTTTGAACAAAATTTTAAATTGAAATGAGAACAGTATTAGCCGTTTGGAACTTTATAACATTTAGAACAAGAAACATTTTAAAGCTTAAATTTGAAAAATGCATAACGAGGCGCATGCATCTTAATACATAGAATAGGTGGAAGGTGTAGGAGCAGAGCTAATATAGATGTTTTAATCACTTGTATAGATTAATCCTGACTCTGGGCAAATTCAGGGTGGGATAGTTGAAAGGCAACAGCAACTTGGAGGAAAGGGACTCCTAAATGTGCAGATTTCTTTAGATTCCCCCTGAGTTAATTAGAAGGCCTTTCTATTACCTTCCACGCAGGCCTTTACCAACTCTGAGCTCAATGCCATCCACTCAGAAGTATGTGTGGCGGGTTATAGCCCTTTCAAGTATAATCACATCCTAAACTAGGTTAAAAGGTCCCTTTACCCGCAACTACCTTATGCAACCCAAGGGACTGGATAGTAGTCCATCCTTCCATATCATTTTGTGGCCATCTCACAGCCCGCATTTGCCGCATAGTTAGGCAAAACGCAAAATTTTACCCATTGCCCCCTGCCCAAGTCTGAGGAGACTTTTATGTAATGATAGGGATGTGTTTTCAATCCTAGAAAAGTTGGGCGTTTACTCCATTTCGTTGGAAAACCCAGTGTTTGGTGTACACACCCATTATATAAGGGTAACCACTAGAATGCTCTCTAGCCGCATCACTGAGCACCAACATTCTGTCCACTTTGGGACCGCGTGGTGATGCTCAGGAACTGTGAAGAAGGGGGCCAAGTGTACATTTGGGAGGCCCTTTTCACTGAGTTGCTGTCGCTTGCAACTCCCCCACCCTGAATTTGCCCAGAGTCTGGATTAATCTATACAAGTGATTAAAACATCTATATTAGCTCACTCCTACACCTTCTGCCTACTCTATGTATTAAGATGCATGCACCTCGTTGTTACATGTTTTTCAAATTTAAGTTTTAAAATATTTCTTGTTCTAAATGTTAGAAAGTTCCAAAAGGCTAATACCATTCTCATTTCAATTTAAAATTTTGTTCAAAATCAGTATGATTCCGATTCTACCTGAGGATGACACCTTTCACTGCATTGAAAGCACTTGTAAGAAAATAAAACATACAACAAATGAAAGATAAAGCCTTTTTGTGTGAATTTTCTCTCCAACTGGTAATTGGTGATTAATTAATTACTTCTATCTGCTAGGTAGGTTTTCATTGTAAGAGATTTCTATATATTGTATACTTATATCTATTTGGAATTTATAATTGAGTATTTTGCATATTTCTTAGGATACATCCTAGGCAGTAGTGTCCACTGACAAACACACTACCAACCATAGCAGACAAACCAATACAAAAGAATGCGCACCTCCAGAGTAACTGTACTTAACATGCAGCAACCATCTGTCAACACTTCTACATGTGCATGCAAGAAAGATTCTTTCTACCTATGGTAGCTGGATGCTACCATGTAGAATGCACCTTCAGCAATTATTTAGTATACGTGTATTGCATTGTCTAGAACAGGGTTGTCCAACCTTTTTACCTTATGGGCCAAATTAGTAATTTACTTATATTCAGTGGGCCACAAAGGTACCTTATATAAATATATGCTTTTAAAAAGTTCAAAATGTGAATAGTAAATTTTAAGAACAAACATATATAATTACAAAAAATACTTTAATATTGACAGTAAAAAAATTATACTCACACAAAATAAAAATATATTCAATGTGATTTTTGACATTGCTTTCCTTCTATAATATTGTCAATATTTGCATTTATGGTACTAGTCTTAATTCTAAGAATGTTAGTTAAATGGAAATCACTTAACTTATTTCTTTTAGCAGTCTTGATGTTTTTCATGCAGAAAAAGAATTGTTCACAGCAATATGTACTACCCCACATGCATAACAGTTTTCTATATAAAACAATTTTCTTGCACCAATTATGTCATTATGGCATCAAAGTGTATCCAGCAAAGCGAGAATAATTTTTACGACATACTTTACCAAAATAAGTGAAAATGTACCTAAAAAATTTAGGGGCCACAGTGCAGCCCACGGGCTGGACATCCCTGGTCTAGAACAATATAAACTCTGTCAACACAGTAACATTTAATCATATTCTCGACAAGAACATGCTTGAACTAAATTGTAAACATGCATAAAATAAAAGTGAAAATTCAAATACAGTATGTTAAATTTTTTTATAATTCAAAAACATGTCTGACTGGAGTGGAACATTAATGGGTAGCTCTCATTTGTTGTACAAGTGCCTTTCTACTTATGCCATTTGGGCTTCAGAGATTAATTGATTTGGACAAATATTTTATTTTTAAAATATAACTATAACAAGAATCAGCACTTCCATTATTGTTATGTCACATTTCAAACATTAGGATGCATCATTAAATATACAATTTTCATTTATATCAAAACTAACTCTAGAATATTATATGTTTAAAAAAGTTATAAGTTCAGAATATTTAATAATTTATCCAAATACATCCTGTTTGATAACAGAAAACAACTCTGTAATATTCATAAAGCATGTAAATCATAAAAAATAGATATCTATAGAAGTTTAAATCATTACTTATTCCAGAAGAAGTGTTTCAAACTTAATAATTTATGTTAAGTACAGACTATATAGATGAAAATAATATAGTGTATTTACCTACATTTCAAGTAGAGAAAACAAAAAGATTTGAGCTTATAAATGACTATCTTTACTTATTTAAATTGTTTATTTATAATTTTTTAAATAGGTATCCACTAAATGACAAGATTTTATCTCTACAGATAAAACCCACAAATTTACAAATAACTTTGTTCTATCTTTATAGAACACAAAGTTACTTATAAATGCACTAAAATGAAGATGGCTCCAACATTTGGTATTCATCAATAGCCGAATAATTGCCTTTCATCAAAGTATTTGCTACATAAGCATGTATTTACACGCAATTATTTGCCAAGCATCGGTTCGTCATAGGAATTGCCCAAGATTTGTTTCCTTTGATTCAGTACAATATACCAACAAGAAATGGGAATAGAAACATAATCAAATTATCACCTTCAATAACCAGGCTATAACTGTTAATTTAATGATTAGGAAATTTGCTACTGGAGGTAGACATTAGGCACCATCTCTTAACGAAATTAATAATTTATTGAATAATTTAGAACCATCCAGAAGAAGAGAACCGACCTATGGTGGGGTTTGAACATGCAACCTCCGCTTGCTGTGCAATTATTTAGTATTAATCATTAAATTAATAGAGCTATAGCCCAATTATTTAAGGTGATCATTTGGTTATGTTTCTATATATGTATCAGGTTTTGCAATGTTTAATATACTTAAGAAATGAGAAATGGCAAATATTGAATATTTGTCAGAGAAAATCACAAGTAAATCATCTATACTACTTGGTACCGGCAAAATGTTTGCTCAGCATTTGGCAAATACCAAATACATGGAGCCTGATTACGCAAGAAGTCACCTTATCTCCAACCCATAATCACAATTTGCTTGAATTGCCTACTTAATTAATAGTTACATGTCAAATGGAGCATTTACTTTAATTAACAATGTTGCCAAAATTTCATCTTACAGGTGTTAGAAAACATACCACTACGTAACTTGACATTGCATGATTTCTACTACATAAACATAATTTCTTGCATGTACCGACTAGAGGAAGAGAAACTTCTCCCCGAACCTGTACAATACATTTAGAATATGTACATGGTTATAGAATACACACTAGCAAAATTAAATTACATAAATATTCACATGTATAAATTGTAAAGTTTCATCTGAAATTATCATCTATTTTTCAGTGCATTTGGCCTGTCCTATAAGATATAAGGGAAACTTTAGTGAGTATGTATCATAGGGATTGTTCGTAGCCTATAATCTGTTTTGTTTTGCTTATATAGGGATGGTCTATAACCCTCTCCCAAGATACAGTGAGTGGTAAAATCATAAAAATTATAAATTTACAATCTTAAAATTTGCAAATTACATACAAAAATCATCGCAAATTAAATAAATTGGTTTAATTATGATGACGAGGATGCATGAGTTTAATCAAGATGATTATGTTTAAATGTAATCAATTTCATGGTATCCAGTGATGAGATGATGCCACGTGTACTTATACAAAAATTTGAATTTTTCGTTCGGTTAAGGACTTTTACATATTTTATGCTTAATAATGATTAATATATCAAATATCTCGATTAGATTCGCACGCTTACCATCAATGGTGAAGCCATTTTTTCTTTAATTCTGCAAAAACCTTCTTCTAGTCAGCTCCCTCGACTTCTACTTCCACATCCGCTACTAGATGGCAGCTCTAAATATTTTAAATTCATAAATTTATTATCAGTTATAATAAATTTTAATATAAATCTAGTTTTATTAACTTATATAACCAGCGTAATAATAAAATAATACGATTACTGCAATTCGTTGTAATTTTTTGTTTTCGGTCCGATAATGACGTAACGCATTTTCCCATTTGATGAGCATCGATATTCTTGAATTCTTAAGAACTGATTTAGATAATTGATAACAATAATATTAATATTAATAACTTTTATAAAATTAATATTTATTGATTAATAATTAATTTTATAAATCAAACGTTAAACTATTTTGTGTTCCATTACTGTTCGTCAGATGGCGGGAGTAACCTGAATAAGGTCTTCAAAGTAAAATAAAAAAATAATAAATAAAAACTGTTTGAACTGAATGAAATTAATTTTTCCTTTATAAATATTTTTAAAGCATAAAAGCATATTCAAAAATAAAACTTCAATTTAAAATAAATGTAATAATTAATAAATTTTAAAAATCTTATGTGGCGTCACATTACCTTAGCAACAGATTAGTTTTAATAAATTATTTAGTTTCTATGGAAAATCAAAATGGCCACTTTTGAGATTTGAAAAAATTTGATTAAAATTTGAATATAAAATGTTACTTTATTAAAAATTTTGTTATTAAATTAAAATATATTTCTTTTTGAATTAATTTCTAATTAAATTTAAACGAAAAACGTTATTTTTCTTTTATTAATTTTTGTTTTACTATACTCCTGTTAGGCCTAACCATAATTTCATGAATTTTTTTTTAAATTACAGATTAATGAACATCGAAAAGAAGTGATGAATGATCTTGAAGTAAGCATATTTTATTTTTATATAAACAAAGAACATGACATTTGACAGATCTAAAATTTAAAAATATAGCATAAACATTTTCATATTTCTCAAAAAGCATTAAGACTTTTAAATAGCAACTAATCTGATCACAAATACTTATAAAAATTAATGACTGTTTTAGCTTACATTACTAAGAGAACACATACAAAACTATACATTTGTAGACATACGTAAACAGTATATAGAATACATAGATATATAATAGACTATCAATATGGTGAATGATTTAGCTCAGTTCCCTGTATCGCGAGTACACTATAGCCTGCATAAAGGATGTTACAAATAAAGTGAATCCCATAACTTGGGAACGACTAAAGATAGGAGGATCAGATTATGGCCAAACGTGGAGCAAAGGTCCTATGGGTCCTAAATTTCTTACCAAAGTCTAAAGTTACGTGGAGTCAAAAACGATGCCATCGGAAAGTATGTGAAAATCTAAACAATGTTTACTTTGGGGTAAATTACGATAACTTGTGCCATTGTAAAGTAAACATAAATATGTAAGCCATGAAAGGTGGAGAGGCAAGCATTGTAAACAAGTGCAACTGTGCCGTGCTGTTAAAGCTGACCACAACACATGCACATGGCTGTAATAGGCTGTTATGGAAGACAACAATGTTAACATAATTTCGGAAAGTAATGCTGTGTCCATAAAACTTACATCATACCAATATCGATATCAAAATTTTGGTTTATTACAGCCCTACTTAGGGTAATTTGGGCAAAGAGTAATAAACACATGTACTAACAACAGTTGGGCCTGTTTATACGCTTGCTTGTCTGCTTGTTAGCCTTTCCTGACTTACACGGTTATGTTATCTTTTCCCATATTTTCCGGTGGCACCATTTTTGACCTTAGGACCTTAGGTGGTACCATTTTTGGCGATAAGTCCCTCATAGAACCCAATAATCCAGATATCCCCAAAACATACACTCACCAACTTTTGGACATATATAGCTTGATTGCACTTAGTTTATCTGTAATTAGTCCGATTTTCCCAACTTCGGTTATTTCCAAGTTATGGGAATGACTCGCTTTATTTGTAACACGTCTATATACAGAAAATATATAGATATAGATTGACTATGTATCAATGTAAGTTCTGTACATAAAGCTAGAATTTTGTACACGAGAGCTCATTATGTACAAAATCCTACGTTATGTGAACTTTTTCTTTCAATTTTTCATACAGAAAGTACAGAAAAATTCATAAAATTAGAAAAAAATGTAGAGTATTGATAGAAATATGCTATTATATATTCAAACCTATAAGCCGAATAGATAAGTCATGCTTAATAATAAATTTGATAAGCACGTCTATCTGTTGAGGGAGCAAAATAAATGTTGATAGTAGCAAAACATCTGTAAGTAAAAAATGATAGTAAATTTGAAACTTCGTATCATTATTTTTGTTTTTGTTAGTTATTTAATTAATGCGAAATTTGTTTAAAACGTTCATAACACGTACCAAAAATAAAATAAAAATCCATTTAAAAACTTTATATTTTTCACTTCTAATTGGTATTCTCACTAACTACAATGAATAATCACATTATATACCCACTTTCATGCTTAATTTGTAATTATTTATGCTAAAGAAATAGCTAAATGTTAATATAGGGCCTATATATACACTTCAGTTTATAAATTCTACCGTATTTGTATGTTTATACATAAAAATTATCGAGAAAATTGCGTATTTCTTTTATATAAAATGAATTTAGAAGAAGTGAGGTTCAATAATGTTAAATTATTGTTATATTATATTTAAATATTATTATTAAATAATATTCAATTATTATTATAATTGTCAAAATTTAATTCTTAATTACCTTATCACAGATTTTTTTAAGTTAATTAAAACATGTTTAATTAATTAGGATTTTTTTAACATTGCTCAATAGAATTAGTGCCTTATCTACAGTTATTTTTTTAAAATTATAACAGTTTTTATCTTCCAATAGTAGTATTTCAGATTAAAACACGATTAGGTCATTGGTTACTCTGTATAGAAACAATGAATCAGGCAATCACGTGGGGAATTTAGATATAAAATCGAAATCGTTTCTGTTGTAGAATACATTAGACAACTTCAAAAAGAAATTGTAACATGTCGACTATATACGAGAAAGTACTAGAAAGTGAACGTATAGCGAATACCCTAAACAATGAAGATATAGAGGAAGCAATACAAAAAATTAGGGATATTTACAAGAACATTCGTAATACAAGATGTCTACCTGCCATCAATTACAATGAACCACGATTCAGATGCGCTTACGTCTATTACTTTGCAGGTTGTCACACTTCGTCCCTCGTGAGCGAGTTGTCCAAATTCAGTTACCAACATAATAATAAATACCAAGAGATGATGCTGTATTGTAGATCTTCTCTGAAAGTTTGCAGTTTGGGTGGAGGACCCGGTTGTGATTTGGTTGCTTTGCTGTACACTAGATATTTTTATGGTGGTACCGTCTACACCAGAGAGATACGTTGTATAGTGGTAGATCTGTTCGGCGGTTGGGGGGAATCACTGGAACACGTACGTCAGAGCTTCCTGAATACCATAGGAAGTGTGTATCAGAAAATGAAGGTCTTCGAATTTAATCTTCTTGAAGCTAACCTATGCGATCCGCAGGTTGAACCGGGTGTGAAGAAAGCTATAAGAGAGGCGCACATCATAACTATGGTTAAATTTGTGTCCATAATCCCCTCCAAGAAGTACGAAAATATGAAATGTTTAAAGGTAAATCGCCTAATTTTTAATTTAATTAGATTTATTCCTCTGTAATGTTTAATTATTATTATTATTATTCCGTAGAGAATATTTACTTTTATGAAGAGAAAAGCATTTATAATTTACTTGGATAATCTTCAAGGTGATTTATATGATAAAGTTGTGGAGGAAGCTGAAAATTGTGGACTGAATATGATATGGAGATCCCAGAGTTACAGAAGTCCTGAGGAGGAGAAAAGTGTATTTAGCAGCAACACTCTGAAGGTGAAAGCTTTGAAGCAAACGGCGATCGACGTAGTTGTGTGGCAGAAGGCATGATTGACACTTTTATTATTCTCATATAAACACATTTATTGTTTAATGTACCCTTCGCAACCATGATTATATGGCAGCCTTTACGATTGGCAGCACCATCGCTTTGTACACGGGAATGCGATTATGTTGCCAAGTCCTTAACAAGTTTTTCCCTATAGCCTATACCAACCACACTTTCCCACTAGCTTGGGCCAACGTTCCCAAGATTTTCCGTTGTCTGATAATATAACCATATGGGAGGTATATGTAACGCGTGACTATTGTTCTAGAAAGTTTTAATTGTGGTTACAATGTAGAAACACATAAATTTTTATGAATCTTAACATTTATTATTCATTGTTTTAATATTAACATGGCTCCGAATTTAATAAAATATTAATATTATTGTTCTATTTTACTTCTTTCTAATTACACAACACTGGACACTGTGCTCCCCCTAAGAAATATGCGTTTCCTGGCAAAAACCTTTGGGTCACTGAAATCCCTGCCATCTATGATCTAATGGTGCCCTGTGGTATCTAAGGGATCTATCATATCACGTGCTCCCAGATAAGCCCTTCTGTCGCTTCTGTGTGAAGGTCATAATTGTTTCTGACATCCAAACAAAATAAAAAACAAAACTGAAAAAAATACATATAACTAAAATCAAAAAAGTAAATCCTAAACAGAACAATCAACGACTGCAGATAACACGGGAACAATAAATAATAAATAATTAATCATTATTAAAACACAGACACGTGCTTTTACATATATTCGAATATAAAATAATCCGCATTCGATTACACTCAGAGGGTGCCAGAAGTGAGATGGACTGAGGCCAAGTACAAAACTATACATGGCTCCACCCTCGCCGAAAGTCGTAAAAATATAAATAAAATCGATAAAACAAAGAAAACACTTTTTTTCACCATTTTTTTTAACATAAAATTCTTAAATGTTTGGACCCTCTGTATCCAAAGCCAGGCCTGCTGTCCTTCTGTTAGGACCGCTTTCTTATATCTACATTCAAACCTCGATGTACCGTTCATCAAAATATCGCGCTAGATCGAAGTAATTCAAATAGACGTTAACATAAGTTTGAGATTTGAGTTTTTAAAGCCTCACAATCTCGTTTATAATATATCTCATACTTGCTTTACGAGATGGTGCTATATCGAGGTTTGACTGTACGGTTAAATATATAAATTCGAATACACCCATACACATTCTTAAGCACTCATCGGTATGTACTGTACAGTACAGTAATGAGATGTATTTATACACGTACTGCGGAATCTTAATATAGTGATCACCCGATATAGTTAATAATTGGTCAGTGTTTATTTATTATTATTGCTTTAGCTCAGTTCTTTGAGAGTTCATTGTACTGTACAGTACCTCTACTTGTATATTCACGGGTCTCACGATTATTTATAATAAATTACAGAAAATTTGATTATAGGGAAGCATGATCTATGATATTATTAATTGATAGTGATTATACCAATTATCAATCGTTCTATTCTTTGTCAAATACACAAAAACACACGAAGAGGGCCTTCAAATAACAATAAAGCCAGGAATAATGACACCCAGAAGAATTAGAATAACATCGTGAGTAATTAAGCACCCAACGCAAATATTCATGCCTTATAAGTGTTTCTATTATGGACGATGAATGGCGTATGAAATCACCTCCATATAACGTCGCCACTCGTTACAAAAGGGTGTGCCATAAGGCCAGGCGTAGGAAGCGATGTGACATATAACGCTCTCCCTATTGTGAAAATTAACTGTTAATTTATAATTATATTGATTTAATAAATTAAATCTAAATAATTTTTAAAATTTACTGTATTTATAGGTAAAATTTAATTTTTTTTTTCTTTATTTAGAAAGTACATCACCCGAAACCTGTTGAAGATTAATGGATTATTTAAAGCAAGAGTAAAAGTAACTTTTTAAATATCCTTGAAGGGTGTCCCAAATGTTAGTTCACCGTTAAAAAACCTTGAAATTTTTTATCTTTATCAAATACTTACAGACCTTAAGTAGTACAAGCTCAATAATTTTTGTCACTAAGCTCAAAGTTCAACATGGTAAACTGACTTTTGGACACCTGTATAAGCTGAACACCAATTATCTTTAAACTAGCAAACTTAACACTTATACTATGAAGAAATAAAAGCTAAATATTGTAATTATATGTGAATATTTCGTGTTAGAAAGTAGACAGACACTTGATTTATCGACATAAAACTAGAACAACAAAATACAACGTCATTCTCCACCCCACAACAGCAAATTTATTGCATACTTATCAGTTTTGCATGCTCACTTATGAGCTTCGACATGAAAATTTTCATGGTATAAATCGGTTTTGTTTTTAATTAAGGGGTACTTTCCTCTTGTAAATGAAACCTAACACGTCAAACACCCACCTTCTCTTCCATTTTATAAATCCACACTCAAGTAGAGGGTTATTTACTACCTGACATTATGAATGTTTTATATACCTGTCACTCCAAAATTTATAAGGATAAAATAATGTTGTCCATGTCTGTTACGTTAATGTTAATGTGTATATAAAGATATATATATATAATTAATCTACGATATATAATTCAAGTAACACGGAAAAGATGGAAGCACTGGCATTAATTACTCTCCGTGACTCGTAAAATGTGCATTGTTCGAAGTGTTAACTGCCTGAAAAGCTGGGTTTGGTGCTGGATAACACTTAATTTACGAGGCAATTACGTCAGGGGTATAAATTTTCAACATGGATCTGTATCTGGATAGACTGATCGTTACAAGAAGGTAGAATTTTTTTTCCGGTTTGATAATTGTAAATTTGTCAAAAAATCAGTGTAATTTGATTAGATTTTCGTGTCGTCTTCAATGTAATCAATTGAAACGTTGTTGTTTCCAAGAGAAACGCCTTTCTTTCTGGTTCTTTTCTTTACAAAAGCTGGAATTCCTGTTTTGACTTAAGTTTTCAAAATTTCAGTTAAATTATCTGTACATATCTCTAGTTTACTTAATGCCTTTATCTAATAGAAAATTCTCTGGAAACAATTGACAATACTTTCTCTTCCCATACCATACAATTATCTTTTTCATGAATACAATAAGCTTATTTTGTGTAAATAAACAATAATAGGCATGGTCATTCCCTCCACTTTCTGGAAAAATCACCAGCCAGCTGCCCTCGTGAGAAAAAGTAAACAACAGAACTGTCATCTCCCCTCGAGCTTCCTAAAAAGTGAGCAAAATAACTGTCATCTCTCTCATTTCTCGGTGTAAAAATCAACAGGATAAATGCATCCTTGCTAATACTCTTACACATAAAAAAGATGTACGATACAACACTACACCACGAGCAGGAGACGTATCGTTGTGTAACATCCTATTGAATTATTATTCGAAAATATAAGCTTGAAACTTTAACTAACGATAATGAATTGCGTATCAACTGTTGTTTCAAACAGAAAATCTTCATTCTAGTGTCTGTGAATTCAAACCATCATACAGTTTATCCGCAGAGTACAGAAGATTTTTAAGAAAACGCTATTTAAAACTAACTTTATTGATGATTTCACAGAGATAACTCGCGGAATTTAGTGTAAATTAATGATGAAAAAATGCCAAATAAATTATAAATCCAGTACAGTTTATCATATCTGTTGTGTTAAAAAGGTTCAAATGTGGGCTAACAGGTAGATTCACTTTTATACACTCAATATAACGAATACGATAAGCTGAAGATAATATTAGACAACTACAGGACGAATAGAATGTTTGATATGTGATATACACAGTAAATATTCTACATTGTGTTAAATATGAGGAAAACAAACACCATACTTAAGTAACATGTGTTGAGGTTGTCACGTGGTACGAAGTCGCGTTTGTACCACGTGACAACCTCAACATATTTAATTAAAGATGTGTTTCAGACTAACGAAACCATTAACAAGCAATGAAATTGCTTATATATTTAATTATGCTATATATTTGTGTTAATTAACATACAACAATGCTGAATAGGAATACAGTTAAGGTCTGTCTGTCAGTATCAAATGAAAGTGCAGTTTTAAAGGAAAATATTTTGATCGGGTGAACGGTTTATTTTTATTTATTTTTTTTTTTTTGAACGAACAGACCTATGGAAGTGGGGTATTGGGACGGTAAACTGATCATGCCCAGATGAGACCCTAACGGTAATATTTGGAAGTTAACACCCCTATCTCAGAAACCATGAAAGAAACAGAAAAAATAAATTAGAAGTTTCAGAGTTTCATCGTATTAGTAAAGAGCATGACATTCCATAGAAATGAATGATGCAAAGATTGGAAATTAACACAGAATGTTATAGAGCTGATATATATATATATATTATCAGCTCTTTATAACATTCTGATATATATATATCACATAATAAAACTTGAAAATATATATATAGGCCTATATCTTCGAGTTTTATTATGTGGGCACGATACCGTTGCTCTTCTGATCCTGTATTGGTGGAAGAAGGTCTCCAGAAAGAAGAATTTGTGATGGTCCTCGAGCTTAGTAAAGATGGACAAACGACTACGCTTCTTCACGAACAAATTGTCGACTCGATGTAAAGATGCTACACTATGCAATAGACGATTTACATTTTCTACTGTAACTGGAAATATGATTGGGTTTTTCTTCTGTAGTGTTACGACCTATTTCTGAAAAGAGTCCTGGATTTTGCTCTATTATGTCGCCAATAGTTCATTGGAGCATCCTTACTAGTTTCACAAAGGTAACATCCATCAGCAATATACGTTGTAGTCGGTATGCTTCAAGTGGATGAGTCAGGTGGATGCTTCAAAGACGAGTGCCAATGGCATTCTTCGTAGAACGAGCAATTATTTATTGTGACATGGTCACAATGCCGGGATGCCATTTTTAATCATATTTTTTAAATTTCTTTAATTTAAAATATATGCTCTCCACCTCAAATTAGTAGTGGCTTTCCCTCGTATATCACATTTTTTCTTTAACAATAGAGTCGTGCCGGTCATCAATCTAACACCTTTTGAGGGAAGATTTTTGAATCGAAATAACATGACTTTCGGTTTGCATCAGTAGTTCGTATATACTGAATCGCGGCCTTCTGTCCGTAACGTTTTCTTATCTTGTCTGTTCTTTCATCTATCTAACTCCGTTCTGAAGGTTAAGAAAAGACAGACGGGTGAGGACAGTGGGAATTTATAGATTTACAATTTTTTCAAATTGCAGCTCAATTACTCGCCTCAATTTTCGTAACCTGTTATTAATATAAGATAGGAGGGATAAAAGTAATACATTTCCAAATTTATTACAAACAGCATTATTACACGCGAAATGAGGGAAGAAAAAGAGCGCCAAAACTAACAACACCATTCTCTCTCTCCAAAGATACCCGCTGAAACTCTCAGCGCCTCCTCCAAAACGTCCTTTTTAGAGACAACGGGAATGAAGCCGAACAAGTATACTTCTATTGGTATAATAATAATAATAATGCAGTAGTGTGTCTGTAATACGACGTAAACGGGACCGGTAGTGTCTGATAACCGGATTTTGTATGTACTTACGTATTGTACAATAAAAAATTCACTTGGTTCACGATTGTGAACAAACTAGCGACTGACAATACATGTGACAATACATGTACTTCCCGAGTGTAAAACACACTTCACAAAACATTTTTTATTATATGTTGCCGGGAAAGTTAAGCAACTCGTTGCTCCGCTTGTTGCTAGATTTTTAAAATTGAAAAACTATCTATGAATTGAAATTTTAAAAAATCTCACATGAAACGAATGTAAAATGTTTTAAATTTTCACGTGAAATGATTGTGAAAATTCATGTGAAAATTTTAAATTTTATTTTGAATGAAATTTTAAAAATTTAAATAATTTGATTATTTTGTTAAGTTACGGCAACCGCAACACTTGGGCGATCTGCCTAAGGGGAATGCGTTCCGGGGGGGTCTTTTTAAGGGTAACTGGCCTATATTCAGCCGTTACAGACGTGGAGAAAACCCGAAAATCTCCACATGGCATGGCCAGCCCGTCCCGGACAGCGCGAACCCACGACCAAACTCCCAGTGTTCAGGGAACGGAACTGCTTGTCCATTGGTGGGCCAAATAATTTGATAACTCAACATTTCTATATTTTTAGATAATTTTTGACTCGATTTGTGTATGTGCGAGGAAAGAATATAATCCACATGTTTTTCACAGCTTTTACCTTCAGTGAAAACTGTACGGGTGGGTTTATCGAAATGGTGTCAACAGAAGCAGAAAACCACGGTTTAGCACTGGTTTTTTATGTAAAACATGTCAACATGTAGAAAAGAACTTCAATTTTTCTGAATACGAAGTACCCGAAGAATCATTGAAAGTGACTTCAGTAATTATTGTCGTCTTGAAGAATTATTAAAATTTTATTTCTAATTTCTCTCTAGCTTCAAACGTAAAAACAAATAATTAATTCGGGCATTCGCAAATTAAACTGAAATTGTTCACTTAAAATAAATTAAAATGGAATCAGATTTAAAAACAAAATGCGAAATTTATAACGAAAATGAAATCTGTACAGTAAAAATTCAAGTTTAACTTTTTATATGAGAGATTTAATGTTTATATTTAAACAGTATTTAGAATATTTCAAATAGTACTTATACAAAGTAAAGTTCAAAAGAATAACGTACTTCAATTTGTGAAGCAGCCTTTACAATAAATAGTTTGTTCAAGCTTTCAGCGTAATACTCACCCTATGAGTATAACCTTTATTTTCTGTCTCCCAAATGTAACACGAACCTATCAGTGGCTGAGTGGATAAAACCATTGAACATGGGTCGTGGGTTCGCTTCAGGCTAACGGGCTGGCCAAGTGGAGTTTTCTGGATTTTATTCGCGTTTATAACACCTAAATGGGGGCCAGTATCCTTCCTGGCGGCATCCAAACAAAAAGTAACACTTGCAAATAAATGAAAATTACAAATTCCTTTATTGCTCTCTAGTGGATCCGAGTTTGAATACCTTTCTATTTTCTATGAGAGGAAAAGAAAACATTATGAGATGTGGCTGCATACGACATAGTTAAGATGCGTAGACTCAGAGAAAATGAATATTAGTTTTTAAGTAACAAAATTCTTAATTTCCACTTGGCAATTTTGAATACTGACAAAAATATAATAGCATGTGACCATAAAAATTGTTGACAGAAGTTGCTTTATTTTTCATTTTCACTCACTTTCCTAAGAACGGTCTTTTTAATCATACCCATAATGGATTCGTCCAGACCAACAATGGAAGCAGTTGGGCCTCCACACATCCGGGACAGACTACCCCGAAAAATTCCTAAGGTTGCTCTCCCGGAATCGATCCCGAATCTCTCAAAGCGACGGGAATTCTACAAGAATTACTAATTTGCATTATAACGGATGCATATGATTTACGAGTGCATACAGCTCCTGTCTGTGTACCACGAATTATGCTTGCAAATATAGTACACTACAAGTTGATGGACTTCCACTAAATTTAGTGAAGTTTGAACTGTGAAAAGCATGTCTACGACTTGGCAACAGTGCCGGTAATGCCCGAGAATTGACTGGTGTTGGATAACTGGACGTGTCTGGACATTAACGGCCGGATTGCATTGTATTCACATCTTTATCGATGCGTTAAACATTTTTGTTAAGTGTTAAACAGTCACTTAACATAAGAAAACTTGGCAATTACAAAAAAATCAAACATGCAAACTCACTGTTAAGCTAAGCCATGAATTAATTCATTCAATAAATAAGCTTGCGTGAAGACAATTTCGTGAGTTACAGGTTTCAAAACCGAATCAACGTAAGTATCAGATTAAATTTTATCAAAACGAAACCGAAAACGGTTTAAATTCCGCTTATTTCTTTTATCGAATTCAATAATCCTGAAATCGCAAATGATAGCATTGTTTACAATGGATACAAATGGATTGTGACTTATAAATCACGTGATGAAATTAAGAATAAATTGGATACGGTTTCGATTTTGTAAATACTTTAGACGCTAATAGACAGTGGATGCTATCATAATGTACGAAGAGGTGCTGAACAAAGAGAGAGAGGAATTCAACGTGAGTGAAGCTCAAATAGAGAAAGCTTTGTGTGAAATTCGAAATGTTTACAGAATAATACCCTGCAAGAAATACCTACCTGGCATCGATTACAATCGATCATCGTACAGATGTGCCTATATATATTATTTTGGTTATTACCACACTGCCATGGTAGAATACCTGTTGCTCAAGTTCAAGAATGAGAAAGAATCCAAGTTTAACGATATGATGATGTACAAGAACTTCAACATGAACATTTGCAGTTTGGGCGGAGGTCCGGGATTCGATTTAATTGGGCTTTTAAAAGCCAGATCGTACTTTGTACGGATGTGCATGAAGAAACTGAAATGTACTGTGATTGATCTGTGTAATGGTTGGGAAATCTCCCTACGCCACGTGCGTCAGAGCTTTTTAAGTGGCGTAGGAAGTACTTACAATAGTTTTCAGGTTTTCGACTTTGATCTGGTAGAGGCTAATCTGTGTAAGCCTCTAGAATCAAATGTGAAGCAAGTCATCGCTGAGGCTGACGTCGTCAACATGGTCAAGTTTGTATCGGCAGTACCCTGTGATGGCAAGCGTAATATGGAATATTTACATGTAAGTCATTGTATCGAAACTGTAGGCCTACTTACATTAAGTAAGCGCTTATCTTTGCTCATTCTTATTGCAGAGAATATTTGCTTTGATGAAGAAAAATGCGTATGTATTCTATGTAGATAATATCAACGGTGAATTTTACAAGATGGTAGCTAAAGTAGCGGAAAAATATTCTTTAATACTCGTGTGGAACTCTGAACATAGGAAATTGGAAGTGCAAAGACCCATTTTTATTCAAAACAATTTTAAAAGCAAAACAATGAAAGGTACTTCAGTAGTTGCAGCAGTATGGCAGAAGATTGACTCTCCTTTATGATGACTGATTTATTGAAGGTACGTTACTGATCTCAAATTTTTCCTGTTGATAATGTTTATGTAAATAATCAGCTTTATCCTACGGCCGCTTCATTCTATCGCTCTGGGAACCCAGAATTTAATCCTGGCAAGCAAAACCAGGAATTTTTCATGTGTGATATGTCTCGGGTACCTCAATCTTCGTCTTTCATCATTTGGCAGTCACAGTTTTGGGCCTGCCCGAACCAATGAGGGACATGGAAAAATGTCCTTGCGATGCCAGAGAGCGGAAACAATCTAAAATAAACTTGCTACATAAGATTATGCTCAAGCTGAAGCTATTTTTTTATCATTATTTTTATTGTAATAGAAATAAAATTACCTCATATTTTACCACTGCTAAACCTGTACATTATATAGTTAAATAATAAAATATTTTAAGGTATTAATAATTACCGTGTTATATCTGGGAGCATAAGAATGAAGATTAAATATGCTTTCATCCAATTATAATAACTGATTGAGCATTAAAATTTATGTAAATTAAAATTGTACTGTACAGTATATACAACAATAATGAAATATCATATACGGTGGTAACTCAGAACTCTAATTCAATTCGTTCCTAGAGGGCATTCAAGTTCTAAAGCAATTCTTTCCATAAGGAATAAGGTAAAGTAAATTAATGCATTTCCAAACCCGAAAAATGCCCATTTTAATTCTAAAAATATCATAGTACACGCTAAATTAACACAAGTAAATGCCCGAATTAATGCATAAAACAACGAGCAATTATTTATTGTGACATCGTAATAATGCCGGCCTGCAATTTTTAATCATATGTTTAATTTATTTAATTTAAAATATATGCTCTCCACCTCAAATTAGTCATGATTTGCCCCTGTGCATCATATTTTCCTGTTAGCAACAGAGTCTTGCCGAATAGATAAAACCAGTATTCTGTAAACCAGACACTCGAACAGGTAGGGATGTCCAACACTTAATATTTTGATGTGGCCCACTACACCCTAAATTAGGTACATCTTATTTATTTTGGTAAAATATGTCGTAAAAATTATT